>NC_091455.1:93529595-93830595 GCF_027789765.1 Dendropsophus ebraccatus
GCACCTTCTGCTGATCAGTCGCAGTCTGAACACTCAGACCTTAACAGATCAACATTTTTTACATGTCTCTCCAACATGTCAAAATGTTTTTTTTTTTTTATGGTGACAGTGCCTCTTTAAGGTTAATACATGCGTGTGTACTTAATGACTGAGCCAGTCTGCCCATGTAATCCAGGGACTTCTGCTTATGTCTCTGTATGCTGTGATTGTGTTTCTTTTTGGATCCACCCCCATTTAAAAAAATATATATATTTTTTTTAAAATGTGGAATAAAATAAAGGTTTAAAAAATGCTATTTGTGTATAAAAGGGTAAATGTTTGTAGGTTTAGTTATTGTCATAACATGGGTTCCTCTATTATATACTTATGGGCTCATTTATAGATGTAAAATGTCCTAGGGACCAGGTCTAGGGCTCTGTGTCTATAGGAGTGAGACGGACCCATAGACTTGCATGATGAGAGCATCTCTGTCACGTGACAACTCAAAGGGAACATACTAAGTGTGCACTTCTCCCAGTTAGTTCTAGTGATCAGTCATGGTCTAAGTATTCAGACTCCAATGGTCAAAACTTTTGCTATCTCTCTATGGCATATGAAAGGTTTTTGTAATAACAGTGCCAAGTAACTTACTAAAAGAACACTGTCCAGATCATTACACTGCCTCCACTAGCTTGCCTTCTTCCCATAGTGCATTTTAATACTCTGAGACTGGTCTGTCACTATATGCAGTTCCATATGTAGAAAGACGGAATAAATTTTGTGACACCCTTCTATGATAGCCAGCAATAACTTTTTCAGCAACTTGTGCTCCAGTAGCTGTTTTATGGATCACATCAAATGAGCTAGCCTTAGCTCTCCATTCACATAAAAGAGCCTTGGGCACCAATGACCCATGCCCATTCTCCAATTGTTTTGGTATGCTAATAGTGTATTGTTTTATATTCTCTACAATAAAGTTTGAAGTTGTAACAGAAAAGAGCGCCAAACCAACGCTTTCTGTATCAGTGACTATTGGACTGGGGTTCAGAGCACCTCCATTGTATAGAGGTAAAGTGACATCTTTGTATCTGTCAGTCACTTCACCTGTCGATGGTAATGATTGGTCTTTGTATTACAAAATCTCAAAAACAAAAGGCAGATATATTGATGCAAACAATTAGCAGCTTGATATAAGTGATATAGTTTACCTTTATCATATATCTCTTTCAGGACTCCTCTCTTAATGAGTTCTTCTCTGCTCTGTCTCATTGAGATTTTCCGCTCCAGCGCTATAAAAGAAAAAAAAAGAAAAATCTCAATGAATGAATTACAAATCATGCATTCATTGTTTTAATACATTCACCAGAGACTTCTGAGCAAACATCAGAGGTAAATTGTACACTGGCATCAAAGAGTGTGAAAACCACACTGACAGAGACTGCATATCAGAAAAAGCAAAATGGTGGTCAGCAAATGGTTCAATTCTACAGGAGCTTTAAAATCAGGTCAAGGAATCCAGACAACCTGTAAAGCCTATTATTCAATAAAGATTTTCAAACTAAAGGGCATGGCATCTTTACAGCCACTGGTATCTTACCTTGTAGTAGTGCAGAGGGGATAAAGGGAATCTGTCAGCTGTAATTCATGGTCTAAACGGCTGACACTGTTAGACAGCTGTTATTACAAGGAGACACACAGTACCTTTCATATATCCAGCTGTGCTTCCAGAATGTAAATAAATGCTTTTACTCTCTGGTACAAAGCCTAAAAGAGGATTTCCCAAGCTTTTAGCCTCTCCCTGCTTGACTGACACCTGGAAGTTGAGTCTCAACAGGAACAGGTATGGGAGGGGAGTAAGCTTGTTGCACTTCAGGAGCTTGGGAAAGCATCTTGCTATAGAATATAGCCTCTGACAATAAAATAAAAGCATTCTTCGTCATTATGGAAACACAGACAGATATATGGAAGGTACCATGTGTCTTCCATATATCACACAGGCGGCAGGGGAGAAAATAACAATCAAGGATTGCTTAACCCTGCCTGTGGCTGCAATGTGCCGCCTGACCAGCTCCATCAGCTGGGACTGACGTTTTCTCCTGAAAATGCCAGTCCTGGCTGATGGATTGCAAGCTTAGCCAGTCAGTGACTGCATCGGCATGCTACCGCAGTCACTGGCTGGCTTAGCAGCCAGTCCATCAATCGGGTGGTGACATCAGCTCTGCTGGATATCCCGGAGAATGGCAGGGGTCCTGGAGTGGCGGCACAGGGAGAGGTGAGTTAGTATAGTTTGTAATGTTCCCCGTGCCTCTGTAGTTTGAAAACATATTCTCCTTTAAGAGTCAACAGTTTGGAATGAAAGTTACAGCTGATGTATTCCCTTTAAAGGAACTCTTCATAATTAGTGCATTTTAAAGAGTAACTATCCCTTTGAAAACTTCCAACACATCATAGAAACATATTATCAGTTCTGATCATTGGGTGTCTAGGTGCTGACACCCCCACTGATTGACCCCTACATGATCCATGGACAGAGCCAAGTGGTGCCAAGCACAAAACAAATGTTTCTGCCCACTCAATTAGGAATTCATTGGGGTTCTTCTCACCTGAACCCCACCAATAAAAGACTGAAAGTCATAGTTTCCATTTAATGCTACATTAAGGCAAGGATGCTCTGGAGGACTAAATGCTGCCATGTATCAAATGGTTATTCATTAGTACACGCTTTCCCCTGCAGAAGATGGAGCACCTGGCCACAAATTTTCCCAGTGAAGACAAATGGTTGTCAGAGGTTTCAGCAGCCAGAGACACGGTCTGCATTCTTAAAGGGAGGCTGTCCACTCAAAACCCTTCTTAATATGGCTTTAGAAGGTATGCAGGGAATTTGAGCTTTGTAACATAGATCTATTACAACTATAAAGATATAATGTAAAAAGAATTAGGCAAATTATTCTAGATTTTTAGCTCTAAGTACAAAACAAATCGAAACTATAATAAACTTTGTGACTATCTTTAGCGTTTGAGATATTTGTTAGAATCCCTGTGAATCTTGGTGGAGTAATTTGCAAACAAAGGAGGAAAGTCTTCGAGGCGACTATAGCCCCCACATAGGTAGCAATACAAGGACCCATCAGAGCTGTACCCTCTGTCCATCTAATAGGAGCCCTCTAAGCTTCAGGTCTGTGTCAGTCTTTCCATCACCATTCTTTTATGTGAAAATCAGAGCGGCAGTAAACATGTAACAAGCGGCTCGGCTTCTTGTTTCTTCCCAGACATCTGACACTGTATAAATAAACAATGAGCTGCACACACATCACAGGATCCAGATTGTTAGATGAAGAGTGTCAGAGATGTGCTCCAGATAGTGGCCGACAACTGCTTTCTCTCTTAAAGCAAATTAAAGGTCACTCCTGTAACAGAGAGACATTTGTCAGGCTAGGCATTGAGTAACCTTACTAAGTACCACCTGTATAAATACTCCCTCCTACATTATGTCCCATTATCCCACATAGCATTAAACATACACTGCCGCAAAACAAAACAGATCCTTGAACCAAATCTGTCTATTTGCATCGATGGGAACAGAGCGGAGCTATGTAATGTTGGAAATATGGGGTGATCTATAAGGATGGTGGAAAAGTAATGGCCTGTAGTCAAAGTAACATCAGTGGTAAAAATGAAAGCAAAACCGGATTAGTTACCCAATACAACCACAGCACGCTTTCATGTTAAAGAGGCAAATTTGACAGACAATGGTGACATTCAAGCAAGAAAAAGCTTTCTGCATGTTGGACTTGGCGACAACAAGGCCTGTTGTGACAGTACAACAAAGCTTTATGGTTACATTTAGTAACTGTGCTCCGCATAGAAACTGCATCTTGTGTTGGGTGAAAGAATTTGCAACCACTTGATATTTATGTCATGAAGAAAGTCCAGGTCGCCCAAAGACCTGTGAACAGGATTCGAGCTGCGTACAGACATAGTCTCAGAAAGTATGGAGCTACAAACCATGGACCATGTTAGGTCATATCTTACAAAATGTGTGTGTTATAAGCCATACAGATCACATCATCTTCAGGAACCAGACAACAAACTACAACCCTGGGGCTTCTGCACTGACTTGCGGGGCTGAAGAAGACAAAATTGTTGACTGGTGTTTAGTAGAGATGAGCGAATCGCGTGCAGACAAACCTGAGCGTGCTTGAGGTTTGCTCATCTCTAGTGTTCAGCAATGAGATTACCTTAGTGAGGAGGTAAATCACCATAATGTTAGCATATGGGGCCCAGAAAAACCATGCGCACATGTTCTGTGCAATATTCCTGTCACTTGTTGATCCTGAGGGTATCTGAGTACTTTAAGTCACTGGAAAGGTGACTGCAGTAAGTAAAATACAGTTGACACCAGCCAGGTGTGACCAGCCAGTGTCATCACAACAGCGACCAGTGTCAGTGAATTGTTTTTATATATAGCACTGTATATACATACTGTAAACAGTATAAAGAGTGGGAAAAACGTGAAGACCTAAGCAAAAAAAACAAGACATTTGGGAGTAATACTATTCGAATTGTCACCTGTAGAACGTGACGGTACTTGTACATGTAGACATAAGTGGTGTTATAGTGATAATCCACAGGACAGAATGGCCCCCGTTAGACTGTATACATGCCTATTAATGAGAGGACTATAATTCCTGAAATCATCTACAGACTGCTAGTGTTAATATAGTCCGTAAACGGTGACAGGATAATAAACCATCAATGAGCAGGTACGTATGCCAGCCCTTTTTACACTGTTGTACTCTGCTATTTACGCCATAATTTTTATTTATATTGTGGCAACCCTCCGCTAACACATTAGGACATTAGAAATACAACAGTATAATACCTGCTCAATACACAATGCTTTCTATTTTAGTCCAGCATGGCATGATGCATAAATAGAAGAATGGCTGAAGCAGCGTGGTAGACCTCTCCATAGTTATGTTTCTACACTGTTCTACTAAATGGAATAAAATCTATTTAACCCTCCTCCTCCTCCACTGGCAGCTGTATCCAGTAACACGCCATTGCTTCATTAGGCGGAATAGGCCCTGATGTTACTACTGAGCTTACTAGAGTAACACAGGCATTACGTCTTCTCCTGACACAAGCCTTTCATGAATCACCTGTCTATACATCCTCTACTGTCATAAGACATCAGTTTCATTGTGTGATTTTATGACCAGAATAGAAGAGATGACATTAATTTATGAGGGATGAGACTACGTAAACACACATATAAACCCATTATAGATGGCCGTATACTGGAGAGCTTCCTAAAAATAGAGGTGTTGTTGAGTGCACAGGAGTCAGCTAATACAGGAAATAGTTATGCAATCCATAAAACGTATTCCATTTCTGACTTTATTTTAATAGCCATATGTAAGATGTAGTAAGCGGAGGTTTCCAGCCTTTTGTAAATGATGAGCTACTCTCTAATACAACATGGGCTCTTGAGCCATGTCAAATATTTAAAGCGAGTGTACCATCAGGTACTGTACATCGCTTTAAGTTTTTTATATGAATAGATCGGCGCCCCTCTCCTCTGTGACACGACTCCATTGATTGTAATAGAGGCGAGTCACAGAGGGGAGGGGAGATCATCACACTAGGGATGGGCGGGCCTGACTCCAGTGCTTCAGGCTGGGTTGGTGCCCAGGAATAGACCAGTACCGTGCGCAGGAACTGGGCCACGATTAAAAAAAAGACCACTGCACTGGCGTTCCTGCGCTGGTCTATTCATATAAAAAACGTAAAGCCTTGCCAAAGTTCTCCATGCAGCCTCCAGATATACAGTATAATAAGTGTACACATTTCATGCCTACCAAATGAAAAGATTTAATCTTATATTTTTTCCCTTCAAGGGACATTCATTATATGCCTAGCAAACTAGAACCAAGTAGCCTGGTGTATTTGACCTTTTTGTGGTCACATAAAACACAACACAACAAAAATGTTTTACTTACACAATAATTGTCATTTTAATTTTTTTCGATACATCAATGGTACAAGTGGTCATAAGAAACTTTCCAATACACCCTTTTATAGAAAAATGTGTCTCTTCCCACTTAGGCTAGGTTCACACTGCGTTTTCAGCATCCGTTTAACGCATCCGTTTTTTGCAAAAAAACGCATGAAAAACGGATTGCAAAAAACGGATTCATTTGTGTGCATCCGTTTTTCCATTGACTTCCATTATAAAAAAAACGGATCCGTTTTTTTTTGACGGACCAAAACGGACCAAAAAACGTTGCTGACCCTATTTTTCTGGACGTTAAAAAAAACGGATCCGTTAAACGGATGCTGAAAACGCAGTGTGAACCTAGCCTTAGCAGTCTTCTCTCCCTACTTCCCCACCCCTGTACTGATCACTATGGTAAAAAACAAAACATATATGTCTTCAGAGAGGCAGGTCTGAAGACACATTATGATTTCACTGATCGATCAGGTTACAGCAACTGCCTAAAGATGCCAGAGAAAGAAGAAGGTGCCTCCAGTATGTTCCATCTTACTCCAGTGATATATTTACAGCAACACTGCTCAGTACTGCTATATAATGTCATCTGTACTGCTGTTGTTAGAAGTGTGAAAAAACAGGGAGCTCTTTTCTCTGTGTGCTGTGTATGAAGACTTCATAGAAGCTAATCTCCGCCCACTTTACTGTTATGGAGGTCAGTGCTGGATACTAATGACATAATGGCCAGAAACAGTATTGCCGAAAAGTCACCCATATCAATAGATATACTCTTTTTTGTTTTCAGTTGAATTACATAATGACGTTTGATGCTGAGATGCCTCTTCTAAAAGTCCTGTACATGTTCAGCATGATCTTCCCATGGAGAATTTTAAGAATTAATTTACTATTTTAAGACTTTAATGTGGGTTGTGCAGCTGTAGATATTTTTCAGCCTAGCAACTCACACAAGCTTGTAACAGCTTTGAGCTTCAGAATTAGATAGTAGGAAGATTACTCCTGCAACTCTTCTGTCATCCACTCCATAATTCGCATGCAATGTGATTGTACTGCAACTGTAATCGGTCACCTGACGAGCATTTAGGGGCTTGAAGTAAGGATGTCTATTCTTCAGGCTTGCTGGTGATTGGTGGTGCTCTTGCCGTTACTTTGTTCTACTGTGAAAAAAGTAACAGCAAGAGCATTGCCAATAACATTTTTTGAAGAACGTAATTTAGTTCATAAAGCTCATATACAGTCATATGAAAAAGTTTGGGTACCCCTATTAATCTTAATCATTTTTAGTTATTAAAATTTGGGTTTTTGCAACAGCTATTTCAGTTTGATATATCTAATAACTGATGGAAACAGTAATATTTCAGGATTAAAATTTATTGTACTAACAGATATATGACAGGTGCAAAAGTATGGGTACGGGATGCGAGCGGGGGACCGGGCTGCGGGCAGGCCAGGCTGCGAGCGGGGGGCCGGGCTGCGGGCAGGCCAGGCTGCGGGCGCGCGATCGCAAAACGATTTTTCCGTACGATATATCGTACCGTCTAAACGCTGATCATTATGAAAAATAAAACGTTACTCCGACATCGTTAATCATACGATCGGGCCAATTATCGTTTTGTGTAAACGCACCATAACCTCAATGAGCTTTGAGCTTCTTAGCCAGGTGTATCCAATCATGAGAAAAGGTATTTAAAGAGAACCAATCACCTAAAATTAACTGTCCCTATAATAAAAGTTTCTCTCTCCCTAAGTCTATTCCTGAAGATATAGACTGCATTTACAGTCTGTATCTTATACTGTACCCAATCCTGTATAGTAGTGTAAGTATTGCTGGGCGCCGCCATCTTGATGACGTCACTTGCGTTCCAGCGGTGCGTTCCAGCAGTGGAACGCAACTGACGTCATGAAGATGGCGGTGCCCGGGAATACTGCACCGCTATACAGGATTAGGTAAAGTATAAGATACAGACTGCAAAGGCAGTCTGTATCTCCATAAGGTCTACTTATAAAGATACAGACTGCCTGTGCAGTCTGTATCTTATACTTTACCTAATCCTATGTAGCAGTGTAGTGAGCCGGGCGCCATCTTGATGACTGGAACGCACCGCTCGAACGCAAATGACGTCATCAAGATGGCACCCGGCATTACTGCACCGCTACAAAGGAGTAGGTAAAGTAAAAGATACAGACTGCAAAGGCAGTCTGTATCTCCATAAAGTCTACTTATAAAGATACAGACTGCCTTTGCAGTCTGTATCTTATACTTTACCTACTCCTTTGTAGCGGTGCAGTAATGCCGGGCGCCATCTTGATGACGTCATTTGCGTTCCAGCGGTGCGTTCCAGTCATCAAGATGGCGCCCGGCTTACTACACTGCTACATAGGATTAGGTAAAGTATAAGATACAGACTGCAAATGCAGTCTGTATCTTCATGAGAAAACTAATAGGTTTAATTAGGACAGATATACACAGCGATCTCGCGCTGTATAGCGCGAGATCGCTGTGTATTTACAGAGCGGCGGGCAAGGGCTCATGGGAGCTCTTCCTGCCGCTCTGCATGCCGGGAGCTTCCTGTCACGCGCCGGCTCTTTTGAAAAGAGCCGGCGTGTGACAGTGAAGAGAGACATGAATAAATTAAAAACGCGGACAGAAAATTCATTAATTCTATTTACAAATATTAATAAAAAAGTAATTTAAATAGAATTAAGGAATAAAAAAAATAATCTTCCGTGATTGGTTCTCTTTAAGGTGGCCACTTGCAAGTTGTTCTCCTATTTGAATCTTCTCTGAAGAGTGGCATGATGGGCTCCTCAAAACAACTCTCAAGGGATCTGAAAACAAAGATTGTTCAACATAGTTGTTCAGGGGAAGGATACAAAAAGTTGTCTCAGAGATTTAACCTGTCAGTTTCCACTGTGAGGAACATAGTAAGGGAATGGAAGACCACAGGGACAGTTCTTGTTAGGCCCAGAAGTGGCAGGCCAAGAAAAATATCAGAAAAACAGAGAAGAAGAATGGTGAGAACAGCCAAGGACAATCCACAGACCACCTCCAAAGAGCTGCAGCATCATCTTGCTGCAGATGGTGTCACTGTGCATCGGTCAACAATACAGTGCACTTTGCACAAGAAGAAGCTGTATGGGAGAGTGATGCGAAAGAAGCCGATTCTGCAAGCACACCACAAACAGAGTCACCTTAGGTATGTAAAAGCACATTTGGACAAGCCAGTTTCATTTTGGTACAAGGTCCTGTGGACTGATGAAACAAAGATTGAGTTGTTTGGTCATACAAAAAGGTGTTATGCATGGCGGTAAAAAAACACAGCATTCTAAGAAAAACACTTGCTACCCACTGTAACATTTGATGGAGGTTCCATCATGCTTTGGGGCTGTGTGGCCAATGCCGGCACCAGGAATCTTGTTAAAGTTGAGGGTTGCATGGATTCCACTCAGTATCAGCAGATTCTTGAGAATAATGTTCAAGAATCAGTGACGAAGTTGAAGTTACGCCGGGGATGGATATTTCAGCAAGACAATAATCCAAAACACCGCTCCAAATCTACTCAGGCAGTCATGCAGAGGAACAATTACAATGTTCTGGAATGGCCATCCCAGTGCTCAGACCTGAATATCATTGAAAATCTGTGGGATGATTTGAAGTGGGCTGTCCATGCTTGGCGACTATCAAACCCAACTGAACTGCAATTGTTTTGTAAAGAGGAATGGTCAAAAATACCTTTATCCAGGATCCAGGAACTCATTCACACCTACAGGAAGCGACTAGAAGCTGTTATTTTTGCGAAAGGAGGATCTACTGAATATTAATGTCACTGTTCTGTTGAGGTGCGGATACTTTCGCACCTGTCAAATTTTGTTTCAATGCATATTGTACATTTTCTGTTAGTACAATAAAACTCGTTTCAATCCTAAAATATTACTGTGTCCATGTAACGCCCGGAGTAGTGGATCCACTGGACCGGGACCAGCGATGGCACAAACCTCACCAGGGAGCGGAGTCTAAGGGGCCGCTGGTTTTCACCAGAGCCCGCCGCAAGGCGGGATGGACTTGCTGCGGCAGGCGACCCCCAGGTCGCTACCCCTGGCTTGGTTGCTGGTGACGGCAGGCGAGGCGTGACAGGAGCAGGTACTGACAATGGCGTGTAAGCGTACCGCAGGTGACAGGCTGAACACAGGAACAGCAGAGAGACGGGAAGCAGGAACCAGGGACTAGGAGTAGGGACTGGGTAGCGGACAGGAATCAGGAACAAGGACTAGGGACCAGGTAGCGGACAGGTATTAGGAACAACAGGGAGCTGGGCCAAACGCTATGGGAAGCATGTAGAGGCTCCAACACAGGGGACAGGGCATGCTGGGATTTATAGGGAGTGATTGGGAGTGATTGGGTGCAACTATCAATTAGGGACGGACTGGCCCTTTAAATCTGAGACAGCCGGCGCGCGCGCGCCCGAGGAGGCGGGGCCGCGCGCGCCGGCCGGCACAGACGGAAGGCGGAGCGGGACGAGGTGAGGCGCCCCCCGGGGCCGAACAGACCGCAGCGCCGGGTCCCTGCACCAGGACCCCGGCAGCTGCCTGGGCAGGATGGCGGTCGCGGCGGCGGCCCGGAGCACGGGACGCCGCCGCGGCCATGACAGTACCCCCCCCCTTTGGCCTCCCCCTCTTTATTGCCTGCAGGAACCCCTTGATGAGATCTTTATCCAGGATGTTAGCCTCGGGTTCCCAGGACCTCTCCTCAGGACCAAATCCTCTCCAGTCCACCAGGAAGAAACGTCTCCCTCTGACAGTTTTCATGGCCAGAATATCTTTAACAACGTAGACGTCGTCTGAGACGGCTTGTGGTACAGAGAACGGAGACTGATCGGAGAACCGGTTGAGGACCACAGGTTTCAAGAGGGAGACATGGAAGGCGTTCGGAATCCGCATAGTAGGAGGCAGGCGGAGTTTGTAGGTGACAGGGTTGATGCGTTTTAGCACCGAAAAAGGACCAAGGAATCGAGGACCCAACTTGTAGCTGGGAATCTTGAGTCGAACATATTTGGCCGAAAGCCAGACCTTGTCACCTGGACGAAAATTCGTGGCAGGTCTCCTCTTCTTATCCGCCTGGTCCTTCATGCGTTCAGAGGCTTTGAGTAAGGACTGTCGAGTTTGTTCCCAGATCGACTGCAGGTCAGATAACAGCTCCTCCACGGCTGGGACCCCAGAGGATGGAGAGAGAGGCAGAGGAGGACGAGGATGATGCCCGTAGACCACATAGAAAGGGGACTTGCCTGTGGAACTCGAGTCCAGATGGTTATAGGAGAATTCCGCCCATGGAAGGAGATCGGACCAGTTGTCTTGGCGGCTGGACACAAAATGCCGTAGGTAGTTACCCAGGATCTGATTGACTCTCTCCACCTGCCCGTTAGACTGGGGATGGTAGGCTGATGAGAAGTCCAGCTTTACTTGGAGCTGCGAGCAGAGGGAACGCCAAAACTTAGAGACAAATTGAGAGCCTCGGTCGGACACAATGTGAAGAGGAAGTCCATGCAGGCGGAAGATGTGTCGGAAGAACAACTGAGCCAGATGAGGAGCAGAGGGTAGGCCAGGAAGAGCCACGAAGTGAGCCATTTTAGAGAAGCGGTCCGTCACCACCCAAATAACTGTATTGCCCGCAGATGGAGGTAGGTCTGTGATGAAATCCATCCCAATGTGGTGCCAGGGATGGTCCGGGACTGGCAAGGGCAAAAGTAGGCCGGCAGGTCTTTGACGAGGAGACTTATTCCTGGCACAGACTGCACAGGAAGCCACAAAATCCTTGACATCCTGGAGGAGATTGGGCCACCAGTAGTGACGGGAGATCAATTGCCCAGTTTTTTTAGTTCTTGGATGCCCGGCCACCAAAGAGGAATGCCCCCACTTCAAGATGCGTTTACGGAGCGCGGGGCGCACATAAGTCTTCCCGGGGGGCAGTCTCTGCAGAGCAGAAGTAGCTACTGGTACTAGGCGGTCGGGAAGTATAATGTGACGAGGAGATTCCTCTTGCCCCATGACATCGGATGCTCGGGATAATGCATCGGCCTTTAGATTCCTCTCGGCTGGACGGAAATGGATGGTAAAGTTGAACCGAGAGAAGAAGAGAGACCACCTGGCCTGCCGGGGATTGAGGCGTTGAGCCGACTGGAGGTAGAGGAGGTTCTTGTGGTCCGTATAGATGTTAACGGGGTGTTTAGCCCCCTCTAGTAGATGACGCCACTCCTCCAGTGCCAACTTAATGGCCAGGAGTTCACGGTCCCCAATAGTATAGTTCCTCTCGGCAGGGGAGAAAGTCTTAGAAAAGAACCCGCAGGTTCTGGTCTTGCCTGATGAGTCCCTTTGCGAGAGAACGGCTCCTGCGCCCACAGAAGAAGCATCGACCTCGAGAGAAAACGGCCTGGAGACATCCGGGCGGACTAGGGCAGGAGCAGAGGCAAAGGCAGACTTGAGGCTATTGAAGGCTTGTTCGGCCTCTGGAGGCCAACGTCTGGGGTCCGCCTTCTTTTTAGTGAGAGCCACGATGGGTGCGACCAGGGTGGAGAAGTGAGGGATGAATTGCCGATAATAGTTGGCGAATCCAAGGAAGCGCTGGATAGCTCTAAGTCCCACAGGGCGTGGCCATTGGAGGACAGCTGAGAGCTTGGCCGGATCCATTTGTAGACCCTGGTCGGAGACGATATAGCCAAGAAATGGAAGACTGCGCTGATGGAAAACACACTTCTCAAGCTTGGCGTATAAATGATTGGCCCGTAGTCTTCGGAGGACCTGACGCACTTGTGCCACATGAGTCTGCTGATCTGGGGAGAAGACCAAAATGTCATCCAAATAGACAATGACGCAGACATAGAGGAGGTCTCGGAAGATGTCGTTCACGAATTCCTGGAAGACCGCTGGGGCATTGCATAGGCCGAATGGCATGACCAGGTATTCGTAGTGCCCATCTCTGGTGTTGAAAGCGGTCTTCCATTCGTCTCCCTTGCGAATACGGATCAAGTTATACGCTCCCCTGAGATCCAGTTTGGAGAAGATCCTAGCTCCACGAAGACGGTCGAATAGTTCAGGAATAAGTGGCAGAGGATAGCGATTTTTAACAGTCACCTTATTCAAGCCCCGGTAGTCTATGCATGGGCGAAGGGAACCGTCCTTCTTCTGGACAAAGAAGAATCCTGCGCCAGCGGGAGACGTGGATTTACGGATGAAGCCCTTTTGTAAGTTCTCCCGGATGTAGGAGGACATGGCTTCAGTCTCGGGCACAGAGAGAGGGTATACCCGACCACGTGGAGGAGATGCCCCGGGAAGAAGGTCAATAGGGCAATCATAGGCCCGATGAGGTGGTAGAGAGTCCGCCTCCTTGGCCGAGAAAACATCACCGAAATCTTGATAGTCCTCCGGTAGACCGGCTAGAGGCCTGACATCAGCAGGTGACCTCGTAGAGCACTTGGGTTGAGGAGATCTCAGACACCGGTTATGACAGTCCTGGCCCCAGCTGAGAACCTCCCCAGTTCTCCAGTCCAGCTTAGGGGTATGAAATTGCAGCCAAGGAAGGCCCAGCAGGATGTTGGAAGAGGAATGGCACAAGACATAGAAGGAGATCCTCTCCTGATGTAAGGCGCCCACCTGGAGGGCTAGGGGTGCCGTCTGGCAGTGCACAGTTTCGGTAAGAATCTCCCCCGTAACCGAAGAGATAGACCGGGGTTGGGCTAGCTGGATCACGGGTAGCCGCCATCTTTGGACCAAAGAAGCAGAGATGAAACTGCCAGCAGAGCCAGAGTCGATGAGGGCAGTAGTCTGGAAAACTTGCCCTGAAGGCGTCTGGATGGAGACGGGTATAGTCAACCTTGGAGAGGTGGCATTCACACCTAGGGAGGCCTCTCCCACCGGACCTAGGTGCGAGCGTTTCCCGGACGCTGAGGACGCTGGGGACATCTCTGCCGGTAGTGATCTGCACCACCGCAATAGAGACAGAGATTCAGCTCCATCCGACGGGCTCTCTCATCAGTCGTCAGACGAGCTCGTTCCACCTGCATTGGGACCTCTGGAGACGACTGGGGCATAGGAGCAACGGGACTCTGGAACACCGGTGCCAGCCGAGGATGGCGACGGGGCAGGCTCAGTCGTCGTTCCTGCCGGACCTCCTCCTCTCTCTCGGAAAACCGGTTGTCGACTCTGGTAGCCAGTAAGATAAGATCGTTTAGAGAAGAAGGGAGGTCGCGGGCGGAGAGTACGTCTTTCACTCGGCTGGATAGACCCTTCTTGAAGGTGGCTACAAGGGCGGCCTCGTTCCAGTCCAATTCAGCTGCCAGGGTGCGGAACTGGATGGCGTAGTCACCGACAGAGGAGCTCCCTTGAGAGAGGTTGAGAAGAGCAGTCTCAGCAGAGGTGGCACGGGCAGGTTCCTCAAAGACGGAGCGAAACTCGGCCAGGAAGGCCCGGAGATTGGCAGCAACAGGATCATCACGGTCCCACAGTGGCGTGGCCCAGGCCAGAGCTCTACCCTCCAATAGGCTGATGATAAAGGCCACTTTAGAGCGCTCGGTGGGAAACTGACTACTTAACAGTTCAATATGCATTGTGCATTGAGTCAGGAACCCCCTGCACAGCTTGGGATCGCCTCCATATTTATTCGGGAGGGCCAATCGAAGTCTCGAGGTGGCTGCAGGTGGTGGTGGGCGCTGGCCTGTAGTATGCTGCTGTAGGGCGGCAGTCAATTGCTGGATTTGCTGCGACTGCTGCTGGATCTGTTGAGCCTGTTGAGCGACCACTCTGGCGACGTCACGGAGATCAGGCACCTCGCCGGGATCCATGGTTGGAGCCTACTGTAACGCCCGGAGTAGTGGATCCACTGGACCGGGACCAGCGATGGCACAAACCTCACCAGGGAGCGGAGTCTAAGGGGCCGCTGGTTTTCACCAGAGCCCGCCGCAAGGCGGGATGGACTTGCTGCGGCAGGCGACCCCCAGGTCGCTACCCCTGGCTTGGTTGCTGGTGACGGCAGGCGAGGCGTGACAGGAGCAGGTACTGACAATGGCGTGTAAGCGTACCGCAGGTGACAGGCTGAACACAGGAACAGCAGAGAGACGGGAAGCAGGAACCAGGGACTAGGAGTAGGGACTGGGTAGCGGACAGGAATCAGGAACAAGGACTAGGGACCAGGTAGCGGACAGGTATTAGGAACAACAGGGAGCTGGGCCAAACGCTATGGGAAGCATGTAGAGGCTCCAACACAGGGGACAGGGCATGCTGGGATTTATAGGGAGTGATTGGGAGTGATTGGGTGCAACTATCAATTAGGGACGGACTGGCCCTTTAAATCTGAGACAGCCGGCGCGCGCGCGCCCGAGGAGGCGGGGACGCGCGCGCCGGCCGGCACAGACGGAAGGCGGAGCGGGACGAGGTGAGGCGCCCCCCGGGGCCGAACAGACCGCAGCGCCGGGTCCCTGCACCAGGACCCCGGCAGCTGCCTGGGCAGGATGGCGGTCGCGGCGGCGGCCCGGAGCCCGGGACGCCGCCGCGGCCATGACAGTCCATCAGTTATTAGATATATGAAACTGAAATAGCTGTTGCAAAAACCCAAATTTTAATAACTAAAAATGATTACGATTAATAGGGGTGCCCAAACTTTTTCATATGGCTGTAAGTGGGAACATAGCCACAAATTGTCACCTGTAGTCTAGGTAAAGATTGGATGCAATCCTGGAGTGTAGTAATATTACAAGTTATAGTCCCTAGATTCTAGAGAAAGGTCGTTGATTAAGGGATTTACTGTGATTGCCAGATTTGGGGCCAGGGAAGAATTTTATGGCTCCACATATATGGGGGCATTTATCATTTCCCTTCTTTTTTTAGAGCTTTTCTTATACCTGTAATATGTCATATGCCTTACAAGCAAACACTTTATCAAACAGTCACATAATGTTTAGTGAATTGGTTATATCTAGGAATATGCTTGACTAGGGTTTCTGTGCCTATTTCCTTGATGACTGTAAGCTCTGGCTTAAAGTTACACTGTGCAAAAAATACACATAGGGCACTCACCTCAGCATTTTTGGGGATTTGTAAAGAAAGAAAAAGGTCTCAAATATTGAAGCAAAGAGGCAATTGCAGAAACATTCTTCTGGCTCTCAAGAAATCACCCTCCCCCACCTTATATCCCTCTTCCCCTCTCCATACGTTTGTATAGGCAGCATATAACCTGAACTCTAATGAGCTAGTCTGTACTGTAAACACAAGACGAAACTGAACTGCTTATTAAAGTGAATGATCAGTTAGGAATTAAAGAAAAATGTATTTTCCTCTGATCAGATACATCACAAACTTTTAACGACAATAATCATTTACAGTAAATAAGGGAAATAAAGGACAAATACAGGACAGGACATAAAAAAAAAAAATTTTGGGCCATATAGAATCTTAAAATTAGATAAATACGACCTTAAATAACAATAATGGCTGGGTGGGCCTGCAACATCACGGCACTAACACCCAGAAGAGGCTGAGTGGCAGGACTGTAGCAGCGATTGTGGTGGCAGCGCTGGAGCCTGGTAGGTAAGTTTACTTTCTTATGTTAAAACAGCCCATGCCTGGCCATATAGTAACATACCGCTTGCCCAGAATAGCTCTTTAATTCCTATGAAAGCAGTGAAAGTGCGCTTAATTTTCTTCACACATTGCTTCTGCATTTTGGGCTAGTTTTTCTTCAATAAATAATGACATGGCCTAATCTGACATGTTGTTGTTCATTTGAGGCTTAACCATTTGACCTAATTTTAACACCTTCTAAGGACAAGATTTTTATTTTATTATGTCCTGATATCTAAAATCATAGAATTCAACGTACCTTCTTTTTCTCATGATTGTATTATACTGTATATGTAACTGGTGCTGGCTGTTGGCAGTATACTGCATATTGTTGTCAATAGTTAAATTACATACCATGTGTAACACTGCTGCATAACTGCACATGTTCTATTAAAAGAAAATTGGTTATATTAATCTACACCCACAGCTTCTTGAAACCCCTTTGTGGGCCTTATGATATTTGCCCTCTTTGTAGCTATCCATGAGGACAACATTGTTCCATGTAAGTAGCATTTACACTTGCTGGCATTTCCTTATATTCTGTGATAAATTGCCTACCATTTAGCAGTTCCAGTAAAGAACATTATCCAACCCCTCTTCTTGCCTACAGCCGAATGCCTTCATGCACACCGCAGATAAAGAACAATACATCAATATGTCAATATTTCCTAGAAAAATTGTGCGTACTGTACTGCGTAAACAGAAAATACCGCCTAGGGAAATCATACTGGAGTGCACAGCTTTAATGCAGATAGGAAGAGTGAGGCCTTCAAGCCCTGCAACAACATCAGACCTAAGAACAAAGGAAAAGCTGGCACACTGCTGATTCCTGATATCTCCTAAATCAGCTAAATACTGTAAGTGCTTCCTCCTCAACACCAGGCCAATACTGCAGTACAGAAATAAATACTGCTTCACCTGTAGTAACCCATCACCACAGTGCAAAAGTAAATACTGCTCCCCCTGTAGTTTCCCATCACCACAGTGCAGAAATAAATACTGCTCCCCCTGTAGTTTCCCATCACCACAGTGCAGAAATAAATACTGCTCCTCCTGTAGTTTCCCATCACCACAGTGCAGAAATAAATACTGCTCCCCCTGTAGTTTCCCATCACCACAGTGCAGAAATAAATACTGCTCCTCCTGTAGTTTCCCATCACCACAGTGCAGAAATAAATACTGCTCCTCCTGCAGTAATCAAACAGCACAGCACAGAACTCCTCCACCTGTAGTAACTCATCACCACAGTACACAAATATTTACTGCTCCACCTGTAGTAACCCATGACCAAAGTGCAGAAATAAATACTGCTCCACCTGTAGTAACCTATCACCACAGTGCAGAAATACTGGTCCACCTGTAGTAACCCATCACCACAGTGCAGAAATAAATACTGCTCCACCTGTAGTTACCCATCACGTTAGTGCAGAAATAAATACTGCTTCAACTGTAGATACCCAACACCACAGTGCAAAATAAATGCTGCTCCCCCTATAGTAACCCATCACCACAGTGCAGACATAAATACTGCTCCACCTGTAGTTACCCATCACCACAGTGCAGAAATACTGGTCCACCTGTAGATACCCAAAACCACAATGCAGCAATAAATACTGATCCACCTAGAGTAACCCAACATTGCAGTGCACAAATATTTACTGCTCTATCTGTAGTAAACCATGGTGCAGGAGTCCTGTCCCAATTCCCACCCTTAACCCACTTTGAAGTTATCACCCTTACTACCCACCCCTCCCTAAAAGCACCACTGATCTCACTCCCTCATCTTCCCTTTAATGCTACCGCCCCCCTTCTCACCTCTCCTTAGTTCTAGCCTTAATATCTATAGTAGAGGACTGAGGAGGGGTGCAGGGGTAAACTTCACGTGTATGAGGACATAGTTATCTTACTGGAGGTGCCAGAGAAGGAGTCAGGGGTTACGGTCAGAGCTGTTACTGCCAGAGACACCAAAGGTGGTCCCTGGGGGGAGCATGGTGAGTTAAGAATAAGATGTTTCTTATTTTGGCAGGAGTAGCCATTTAAGAAAATCACAAGAAATCACAAAATACCATGTCATAATGAGCCATTAACTGACTGGTTACCACCCTATGTAATTGTGTGCCTTTTTCTGGTGAGACTATATTTGTACCAAGAAAATATTTATAGCAATACAATTACAAAGTATCTTTGGCACTCATTACATTTTCTTTGTGGACGGCATACAATACTGCTGGAAATTATTTCTTACATGCTAAAGAAACAATCCAAAACTAAGTATGTCTGTAAGTCCTGCTGCATTGTACAATAACCTGGCGCCTACAATAGCCTAAATATGCAGTGGTTTATTAAATCACTGTATGGATGAGCAAGTAGAAACTATTAGCTATATTCTTCAGTTCTTAATCCAGAAACTTGCAGTCAGATGACTGAACGCCTACCGAAAACACAGATACTTTATCATTTCTACCCAATTTTAGGCTGTGTTCACATTTCATCTGATGCATATTTTGTGGTATATATCAGCAGGTTGGGAGAATGTTATGCTGACATACACCACCGTGTGGCCCTACCAAATCTACTTCTTTCAATAAACCGAACGAAGCCTAAAAGTGACTACATTTGGTCAATTTCTAAGGATTTTTTTTTTTTTGCCGGACTTGAAAGCACTCACACATTTTTTTTTCCTGCAAAAAACTGTATATGCTTGTAGACTATAGGGGACATTTATGAAGGTCCCACCCGAGGCATACACCAGGGAGTAGGCGCAGATTCTCCCCTTCTCCCTGGCGTACACTTGCCGTATTTCCGGCTGGGGGGGGGGGGCTTATGGGGCATGGCAAGGTGGGGAGGAGGCGTGGCCTCCTTTCTCACCTCATTTCTATTGATTTACGTCTGCTTACAGTAGTAACCCATGGTCCAAATTTTTGGACGCCGGGGTGCAGGTTCAGGTGCGTGCACCTCTTAGTGAATCCAGCCGCGGAAAAGGGGGCTGGTCTTGATAAATCCCCCCTATATGTCTGTTCCAATGCACTGAAAGCATTGAAACCAGCGGGGTTACAGCAGGATGGACTGGTATACCAGTGTGTCGGCTAGATGTTATATACCAGAAAATATGTGAGATCAACATGAACTCAAACTTTTTGGCGTCCAAAAATAAGAGTTATGCAAACAGAAAACCTCAGAAGTACAGCATGTAAACAACTAAAAACAACAGCTGTTAATAATTGACATGTTCATTATTTTTACGGCTCTGTCGTGTGTGAACATGGCCTCAAAGTGCAATAATAGATTACAATATCATTGATAAGCAAGGGGGAACCTAATGATTTAGTTTGAGTAAGTATTACATTCTGTTCACATATAGTATGCACTGGGGCTTTAAAGAAGACTGGTGAAAATTTTTATTATTTTAAAATTTTAAAATTTTTATTTAAGTATTGTATTGCCCCCCAAATGTTATACAAATCACCAATATACACTTATTATGGGAAATGCACATAAAGTGCTTTTTTTCCCTGCACTTACTACTGCATCAAGGCTTCACTTCCTGGATAAAATGGTGATGTCACGACCCGACTCCCAGAGCTGTGCAGGCTGTGGCTGCTGGGGAGGATGATGGCAGAGGGATGCTTAGTGTCCCTCCAGAGCCCTGTGTCCCTCAGTGTGCCCCTGCCATCATCCTCTCCAGCAGCCACAGCCCTCACAGCTCTGGGAGTCGGGTCGTGACATCACCATTTTATCCAGGAAGTGAAGCCTGATGCAGTAGTAAATGCAGGGAAAAAAGCACTTTATGTGCATTTCCTGTAAAAAGTGTATATTGGTAATTTATATAACTTTTGAGGGGGGCAATACAATACTTTAATAAAAATTTTCACCGGACTTCTCCTTTAATTCATACCAGAAGATATGGTACTATGCTCTCGATGGGGATACTGTTGGAGCTGCATGTGTAAACAGAGCTTTACTGATTAAACCAATCATCCTGGAGCAGAAGAGTGTAAAAAATTAAATTTTCGTCCTGTTTTGCTTAATTTTCCCTAAAGATCTAAAAATGAAAAAGGCTATCAACTCTGAAACAGAAAAAATAAGAAAGCCCTATGAATGCTGCACTAAAAAAAACTAATTAGCAATGTGAGGTTGGCATATACAAAACCGCATGCGTGAACTGCCATGGCTTTGCAGTTATTGGCAGTGTCCTCTTACAGGTGAAGCAATATTTTTTAAAATGTTTTACCTTCACCTATTTTTTTTTTTCCGCCAAAATATTCTATTAACACACAAAAAAGCAAACTAGGAACCCAGTCTCAAACATTAACAATAATGAATCATAAGGCCTTTTGTTACAATTGAATGTTAAGAGTCTAAAAAATGCAGTTTTTCTTGCATAAGGCATAAGGAAGATGGACAGAACATCTGATGCCATTCAAATTTGAAGAAGCCCACAAAACCTAGATGCTGTCCAGACTGCCCCGTCCACATATGAGCACAATGACACATGGTGACATTCTTCACAGCTAAATGTGCAGTTCATGACACACCAGCTGACTCTAAATCTGTATTGCTATATGGAAGAAACTGTCCAAGCAAGGCCATTAGTTCCCTCTTTTCCATAAGAAACAGATTGCTACTTCTGTTTATCGCAGCCCTCCACCAAAGGCTTAGTGTAACATAGCATCTCGGAGACTTGTCACTGGCAAGCTTTGATGATACGAACAAGACAGGTAGCATCTGCGTACAGCACAACATACAGCTGTCAGCACTGTATGATGCTGCCTAACAATCTGCTGGAGAATTGTATATGGAAGCCATGACAAAAAAATATTTCTCATACAATAAAGTGAAAGCCGGTGACTAGATTCTAATTGCGATCTGATTTCCATTGTGAGAAGGTAATCTGATTTATATATGGGGTTTATTATATAATTGTTATGTTCTATGACTTAAGACAGCTAAGACTGACTGACTGTTTCCCATATCTTTGTGCTGTTTTCTATTCAGATGTATAGAACAAATTTTCAGTAGCAGATTTTGGACATTCCCTAAAGTAACATCAGGGATCACCTATAGGGTCACTTAAGCTCAAACATTCTTTGGTTTTGTGATAAACAATACACAAATAAGCAAATGAATTGGGCAGACAACAATAGCCCAAAACAACTAAAAATTGTTCAACATAAGAAATAAAATCGGGAAATACAAACAGGTTTGTGTCTCTTATTGTATTGTAACATCTCAAATGTCCCTTTCATAATGGCTATTAAAAAGCCTCTTCAGAGGCCAAAAGCAACTTAGCATCAGGCATCCGCCCAGCCATAGCAAAAATAAATCCTCTGCTTCCAGTACACAGGTGGAATCAAAGGTGAGGTAGTAGAGCAAAGGAAGATAAGAAAATTGAAAGAAAGAGAGAAGAAAGAGAGAAGAGGGCAGGAGGAGGGGAGGGAAGAAGGGGAGGGGAGAAGGAGAAGAGGAAAAAGGGAAAGGACTCATGTGCTCCCCAGCGCCTCCCCATGGACTGCTCTCAGTAAAGTTCTCAATCGTCTCTACCCCTAGGGGGGGGGGGGAGGATTAATATGAAATCCAGGGCGGCCAGACCTTTTGAAATCTCTCTTCTTTATCATGTAAGATGGCATGTAATCGGTCATTGACCATGATCCAGTTAAACTTTCAAACATTCTTTGGTTTTAATTTTTTTTTATATTCTTACAATGGTGGAGGCTCCAATTTTCAGGGAAATATTCTCAGCTTAGAAACAGAGGAAACTGATACAAAGACTCTAGAACTAGAACTTCATTCTGGGCTTAGGAGTCCAGTGCATGGTCCCACTTGGTGGCTACCTATGTATACCTATACAGGGAAGATTGTCAGTCATCGTGTGACACTACCCGATGGACTCCTAGGCCTAGAATGAGTAGAAATTTCTATCAATAAATGACAGTTTTACTCAATCTATTTACACAAAACTCTGTTCATCATTCCCAGCTCTATAACATGAGGCTACAGATGGGACAGCATTTTCACTGTAACAGGTTTCTTTTAGGTCTGTCTATTCCAGGTACATGGAGCTCTGTATCAGAAAAGAGCTCCAAGCTCTATAAATATATACAGAAAAATTGGCCTTGTTCATACTATGTTTTAAGCTTTCATCACAGCTTTTTATCACACTACTTTGTTTCCATGGTGCGCTACTCTATCAGTGTAGCAAGCCAAGCATAGTACATATAGAAGCAGGATTTCCTGTCTACTCCAAGACTGCTTCCTGCTACTGCCTGTACTAAGCAGCAATGCATACAGTACTGTATGCATTGCTGCACGCTTTACATTCACCAGGCTAAGTGCAAGGCCACCCAGCAAGGCAAATGTACACAGGCATGCAGTATTGTGTTCTCTGCCATTCATGTAACATTTATTGGGCTGGGTGCTGTAAAAAAAAGCACAGCACACCGCCTTGCTGTTCTAACAACATGTTGCTCCATGCCACCATGCTACTGTTGGAGTGCATTACATCTGACTGTATACCTCCAATAGAAGGCTCCAAGGTGTACCACTATGTAAACTTATACCCACCTGACAAAAGCAAAAGGGACAATACTTTGGCCTTTGCTGGGTGATTAGTTTGGCACAAATGCTTCCAGTCAAATGCAATGAGAACCAAGCCTGTCAATGCATCATATTAGGAAAAGCTCAAAGTCCTCACCAGACCGTCAGGAATCTTAGTAGGAGAATTAAAGTGAATTTGTGACCCCCTGACAGCCTACTGGGGTAGTGACACTGCTGGATGGATATCAATGAAAACATTTATTTTATCTTGATAAAGAAACACCTTTATTTGGGCTGTGAATGGTGTCAAAGAAGTGGAGCTTACTATTCCCTGGGACCTAGCACTGCTACGCCACACTGTGCTGTATGCCCGCCCCCTGCATAATCAGTGACATACATCGCAGTGAGGCGTAGCAGTGCTAGGTCCCAGGGAATAGTAAGCTCCACCTCTTTGACACCATTTACAGGCCAAATAAAGGTGATTTTTATGAAAATAAAAACACAAACACTGGCAACAATGTTATGTTCTGAATGCTTTTATTCATATATATCCAGCAGTGCCACCAGCTTGGCAAGCAGTCAAAGGGGTTACAGATCCGCTATAAATACTGCAAGCAAACACCAGGTCCAAAGAAAAAAGGAAAACTAACATTTTGTATTTTTGCCATAATGCTATAATAAGGTGACAGACAACTGGTACAGTAACAACTGGTAACATGTTATGGATAGATTTTTCGAGGTTAAGAAATTCCCCTTAAATTACCGTTGTTCATTGAGTCAATGTATTCAACACCACCGAATATACTGCAGCATAAAAATTTAGCTGAGGCATTTTTGGTTTACAATAGTATACAACCACCAATATCGTCATGATTACAGGTTCACACTGAACATATTGTGTAGCTGTGAGCATGTACCTTATAATCAAGGACATAACTGTGTATTACACATAATTATATGGTGCTTTATAAGCAGTTTTAATGCAAGAGAATCTGGGGGCGTTTGCACTTGTGTGACATCTTCAGTAACAAGTTCATGTAAACAGGTCAGAACTTAGAATAGGAAACGTACATCTACAAATGTATACTGGTGCACTGCTCCTGGGAGGGTCAGCAACACCCATTTAAAGAAGGTAGGCCATATGCAATACGTCAAGTTTTGTCAGTATGGGATCTTTTATACATACACTGGCAGATGTTTTTTTATGCAATGTACTGCAAGTAGTTTTGCAGTGTTAAAGCAAATGTACCACTAGGTACATCTCTTTGTTTTTTTTACTTGAATGCATCACGTCCGGCGCGGGGATGCCGGTTGCGTGATCCTCGTTTTTTAACTGCCACCCTGTTCTTACGCATGGCACCGGTCTATTACCAAGCAGCGGCCGGGCATGATGCACTGGGGGCGGGCTGTAGCAGGTACAGACTTTTGCATTGGCCGTGCGGCAGATGCACGTCCTGCTTGATTTACAAACAGGCTGTGAATGGGGCTTGAGTTTAATAACTAATAAATGGCCCCCAAAGTGTTGTGTATGTGTACATGAGGAGAGCCACTATTTCCTGACACTCTATAATTTGTATATAACATTTTTCACCCGTTTTCCCACAGGCTTTAACTCTAATTGTCTCTGAGCTAGTAGGTGGAGATTAGCTGCTATCATTTCTCATAGATAGACATGATTTCCTACATTGCACATACACAGAATAAGGGATTATGTTGCCCTATATTTTTATAGCACATCCTCAGAAGCAGCAGCAGCATGGAGGACATTATAGGCAGTGAGAAGTGTAATGGGGTGAAATATAACACTTACTAGATATTCAGATGGGGCATAGGATTTTGAAAGGAAGACTAATTAGTGGAGAAAGAAGTAGTTATCCATACCACAATATAGGTGTAGTTCTGCAAAAAAAATTCTTTCAGATCAACTGGTGCCAGAAAGTAATTTGTTATTTACTTCTAATAAAAATCTCAAGTCTTGCAGTACTTATCAGCTGCTGTATGTCCTAAGGAAGTGGTGTTATATTTGCAGTCTGACACAGTGCTCTCTGCTGCCACCTCTGTCTGTGACAGGAACTGTCCCGTGTAGCAGCAAATCCCCATAGAAAACCTCTCCTGCTCTCCAGAAGGGAAACAATACACCACTTCCTGCAGAACATACAGCAGCTGATAAGTACTGGAAGATTTAAGATTTTTTTTATTAGAGGTAAATTACAAATCTCTGGCACTTTCTGAAACCAGTTGATCTACAACATTTTTTTTTTTTGTTTGATGAACTACCCCTTAAAGACAGTGTGAAGCGAACAGAGGACATGCCAAATACTAAATGAAAAATGGTGAAATTAATAATAATGGTAACTGATTAAAGATTTTTGCACCAACTGTTATAAGCACAGTACTCAGTCTTCACCCTGCTTTCATTTACTAACTATAATTCAATTTAGTGGTTGCACAGACGAGTCTATTGAATCAGCAATTATTAAAGAACATCCATAATTAGCAAATGAAAATCCCCTAAAGCAATGCACTTCATGGGCCCTCCACTCTAAGAGACCTCTACAAAAGGCTGTAGTTAACACAGAAGCATCAGGCCGTCTCTTCACATCTTAAGTAACCAGCTATGAGAATTTCTGCAAAGATAAAATGTCAAGTGTGTTCTACCATTCATGTGAAAAAAGGAGCACAAATTGAAAGAGACAGCAAACTTAAAGCATTATATGGATGCCTCAGCGACTCTGATCAGTCATTTACACGGGCCGTTTTGTAGTTAGAAATGATACCATGTATAAAAGAGGAACAGTACTAAGATCAGCAGGAGGACAGGGCTCCCTGGAGCCAGTGAACCCAACAGATCACTGCTGGAAACATCTATTGTTGGAATATAGCACAAAGGAGCAGCAGCAGCAGCAGCACGCCCAGAGCACAGGGCTATAAGGGGAGATGTATTCTCCAAAATAATGCAATGATTCAGCCCATGCAGCAATCTTTCTCTATCAATATGATGTTGAGTATTAGGTATCATACTATTGTGTCCAGCACTGCCTGTGCACCTGTGCCGGTGTGGAGAGCTGGACTGTGAGTGCGGATAGGTCCTATATACGGCAATCATGCACTGCTAAGTTTCCGTGCAAAGCATCTTAGTATTTCTGATTGTATATGGACAAACATAGGAGTTTTTGTCGTTATATAGAAAAAACCCACTGTGTTCTCCTCTGTGCTTGGCTTATGGTGAAGAACACAGTGCCTCACAGATAAATTATACTCTACCGTAATAAAATGACTTTTGCTGTTTTATTGAGCACTTCACCCAAATATCAAAATATGCATAAAATTTCATTGGATCATCATAAGCTTTTACAATTCATTCTAATGGGAGCAAAGGTCGGGCGAGCCAAGAAGTGTAAAAATAACAATCTGCAATCAGAGAGGAATTAAAGTCAAAGAGTAAAAGAAAATAACAGCCTAGGAAAGGAGGATGGAGAAAGAGCAGAGATGAAGGAGGGAAAAGGAGACATGAAAGAGGGGAAACATCTTGTCCTTTTCTCTATTTTTATGGTATTTGTCACTTTTTAGAACTGTTTCACATAGGCAAATATACTGTATATAATGGCATCATAAGAACGACCATCAGTATTTTACTAGTAATGCAGCCAAAGTATGTAGGGTAAATACAGATCAGCTGTAGACAGGAAACTGAATTCCACCTCAATGTGTCATCAGAAAATTAAATATTGATTAAATAAAGGTATTATATAGAGATGAGCAAATGGACAGTAATAATGAAGTGAAGTGCTTTGTTATCTCTGCAGTGCACTTATCACCCTGCTGCCTTATAACTTACTGTCACTCCATGCCTCTCTGCTCCGGGTGCTGGGAAAAGCTGGATCCAGTCCTGGGAAACGTCTCCCAGTCTCCCAGAGATAACAAAGTGCTTCACTTCATTATTACTGTAAATTATGTTGTTTCTGTTATGGTGATGTTTTTCCAATTTACTATTTTACTCTGTGTATTTAAAAAAAAAATTCAGAAATCAAAAACTAAGGGCCCTATTACACCAAACGATTATCAGCCATACTTGGCCATTCCAGATGTTAATAGTTTGGTGTAATAGTTCATGTTAAAAGATCAGCCGACATTCAGAACAATTGTGGTCTTTCAACATGTTGAAACATTAGAATCACGATAGCGACAATCTGCTGCATGTCACTCTGTGAGTATTCGGACCGCCGCTGACTTCAATGGGCCGCCTGGATGATCTCAGGATCATCCGGGCAGACCCTCCTGCTGCTCATTGTGTGCCCCCTGCCTCTGTGCACAGGCAGTGAGCGGGGAACAAGGAGGAAGTGAGGGGGTAACAAGGAGGAAGTGAGCGGGTAACAAGGGGGAAGTGAGGGGGTAACAAGGAGGAAGTGAGGGGGTAACAAGGAGGAAATGAGCGGGTAACAAGGAGGAAATGAGCGGGTAACAAGGAGGAAGTGAGGGGGTAACAAGGAGGAAATGAGCGGGTAACAAGGAGGAAGTGAGCGGGTAACAAGGAGGAAATGAGCGGGTAACAAGGAGGAAGTGAGCGGGTAACAAGGAGGAAATGAGCGGGTAACAAGGAGGAAGTGAGCGGGTAACAAGGAGGAAATGAGGGGGTAACAAGGAGGAAATGAGCAGGTAACAAGGAGGAAGTGAGCGGGTAACAAGGAGGAAATGAGCGGGTAACAAGGAGGAAGTGAGCGGGTAACAAGGAGGAAGTGAGTGGGTAACAAGGAGGAAGTGAGCGGGTAACAAGGAGGAAGTGAGCGGGTAACAAGGAGGAAATGAGCGGGTAACAAGGAGGAAGTGAGCGGGTAACAAGGAGGAAGTGAGTGGGTAACAAGGAGGAAGTGAGTGCGTAACAAGGAGGAAGTGAGGGGGTAACAAGGAGGAAGTGAGTGGGTAACAAGGAGGAAGTGAGCACTGACAGGTCATGCAGTGTAATATGGCCTTAAGCTAACACTTTTTTTCCCCTCGTTGTAGAAGATAGACTTACTATAGAACTCATAGCCTGCAGCAAGACAGAACGAGCAGTGGGCCTGGGACAGCCTTGCATTTCTTCAGGCAAAGAATCAGTGGTAAAGCCTGAACACAGACCAAAAAGCATCAAAACCTGTTGATGTCAAAAGTTTTTTCAAATGACATCACCAAATTTACTAACTGATTTACCAACCACATTTGTTGGACGTTTGCTCCAAGCATCCACTACTCTTTCAGTAACATAATATTTTCTGACATTGCTTCTAATCCCCTAACTAATCTCAGATTGTGCTTCATTGTTCTTGTGTTTAGTTTCCCTTCACTCCCCCTTTCCCAATTAAATTTCTTTGCATTGCATACAAACATACAGCATCACTCCTTGTACAATGTCGTCTTTTTACTATAGAGTCATTTTATTACTGACATGTACATGTATTTCCTAGATGTATTACATCTCTGAGTGTGACAGATTAATGGACATTTAATGGGCTTTAGATTTACAGTCTAGATAACAAAAACTGGAGAAATTGCATTCATAAATCTCGTACCTACAGTATGGTAATAATGTATGTATCATGGCTCCCCTATGTCTGAGGCCAGAGCAGCCTGCTTACAGGTGGTGTAATAAATAAGCCTAGGACCTGGAGACATGTCTGCCAGTGCAAGACACACAAGTAACGTACAGTAAGTTTATTAGTGGCCCATACTGTTTTCTCTTTCCTACTATCACTAACTGCTTATCAGTCTCATTTATGTTTCTTTTTCCCCAAAATAGACTACAAAGCACTACAAAGTTTCCATGTTTATACAGCCCCACATGTTTTATAAGGCATTCATAGAAAAGATACTGTACAATATTCTTCCGCAGCCATGGTAAAAGAATCCGCATGACTAGCACATACTTCATGCATTAGCATTTGTGTACATAACAACCTAAAGTATGAGATCCCTTTAGTTATGAAGAATAACAGCCTTTATTTGTAATCCCTAAAAAATGCTGTTAAAATTGTGAGACTTTAAGATATGTATTTTTCAGCAGATGTTTAGGTTTGGTTGCCAGTAGGAAAAAGCCACGAATTTTCCAGCGACAAGTATGCAAATGAATCCTAGCAAAAAGAAGCAGCTAAAAATAATGACAATGGTACAAACGCAAAACGGAGAAACAACTTGCTGCAGTCAATACTGACTCAGAATAGACAAATGTGCAAAGACTTCAACAATAACCCAAAACAATCCAAAATATCATGCCGCCAACAATAGCGCAGAATAGAGAATGGTATTATGAAGTCAATAATATCACCAAATAAGCGACAGTAAAATCAAGTCAATGATAACACTAAATAATTCACACCAGTCTCATAGTCATGTTTAGAATAGAAGGAAAAAGAAAGCTATGAGGGAGGCGGATGTGACTGAAGGGATGACGCTTTTAGAAACTGATGAGAAAGTGAAGGTAAAAAGGCAAATAAACAGGCAAAAAATCAGGCATCAATTTCAAGAAACTTTTGGGCTCCTGGGCAGAGCAGTTAACCCCTCCCTCCCCAAGAAAATGCCCCTAGTCTGTGCCAAGTAAAAAATAACAAACATCTAACCAATCCATTGCTCCAGCATTGGCTGATCCTCGGCACACTCTTCCAGTCGGAGCGCACAGGTTTTCACCTTCAGGTGGCGACCGATGAAATGACATCATCGTGCGTGGCCTGCGGGAGGGGACATTTGCTGCATTGGTGTACAGGAGCAGGGAGTCCCTCCTTCTGTAAGTACATTACGTAGTACGCTATGGGATGTATGTACAGGAGCCAGGATTTGCCTTTAGATTTCCTGCTCCTGTACAGTATGCATCGCCACTCACTTGCCACCCCAGTGGCCAATCGCACGAGTTATCCCTCTACTTCCTGTGCACAGGAGGCATCTGCAGCACTCTTGTCACCCTGGGGCAGAGGGACCCCCTATGAGTCATGCCCCCCCGGGCAGCTGCCTTCCCTGCCCAATGGGAAAGACAGCTCTGAGAGAGGGGACAAAGTAGACATCACCCCCAAACTAAATGTCATGCTGCGGTCCTGAACCGTGATACTTAGACTAGGTTAAGTGGTGGTGGAAGGGTTTCATGGATTTCTCTTTAGCCATACAGAGTCCATGTGAGTACCCAGTGAAGCTGTCTGTATGCTGATAACTGTACGGACTTTTCAGACATGTTTTTATGTGTGACTACATGTCTCTGTGCGGACAGATATACAGCTATACTATTGTTCAGAACTTGAATAATGGAGGCATTTCCATTGCATTACTGACAGCATCAAGACAGTAAAGCTGATTCACATGGACAAACATCTCCTTTATAGAAATGTTTATGTGAATCATTCTCTAAATAGCCACATAAAGATTACTGCAAACAAAACAGGATGTATAAGAAACTGATCTGCCATTGCCGAGTGTTAGTAAGGCATTGCTGGTCCATGCACAATGACACTATGGTGCTACTGTATTTATATTGGCTTCCATCTAGCTGTGCCAAGGCTTGGCTGCTTACCATTCTCCATTTATTTATGTGCTGGTTACGTCCATGATCACCAGATGGCACAAGAATACTGAGTAGCCGATTGTTTTGCTTGACTGATATATGGAGGAGTAACTTGTCAAAATAAAGTGTTACAAAATGGCTGTATTTTGAAGAAGCAAGTGGACTGTACAGACCCTAGTGGGTGCTATGTATTTGCCTGCAGAAAGTCACAGGCTACCCATCTCGCATGTTAAATACTCAATTTAAACATTTAAAGGTTTTCCAGATACTGATGGGATGTCATTAATATCAGATTGTGGGGGTCCACCTCCAAGAACCTTCCTGGATTATCTTAATAAATGGGTTGCAGGGCTCCAGTGACACTGCTGCCTTTTTCACTGCTTACTAGGCACAGCTTCATACATTAAAGGGAACCTGTCACCATGAAAATGCTACATAAGCTATCAGCATCATGATATAGAGCAGTAGGAGCTGAGCGGATTGATATATATCTTTATATGAAAGGATTCAGTATAATATGTAATTTATTGAGTGAAATCTCTGATGTTTCTATGCTAGGGAGTCCAACCCATTGAGTAACACCGCCCACTGGACTCCTTAACACAGAATGAGCAGGGATTTCAATCAACATGTTACAAGTTATACTGAATCTTTTCAATATATCATTCTGATCAGTTGGTTCTGCTCTATAACATGATGGCGATAGCTTAGGTAGCATTTTGGGACTACTTGAGTCGCGGATCCACTGAACTGCCTCTAGCAATGGCATATGCTGTACCAGGAAGCAGATTTTAAGGGGCCGCTGGTCTTCACCAGAGCCCACTGCAAGGTAGGTTGCAGGTCGCTGCCACAGTCATGACAATTTTCATTGTGATAGGTTCCCTTTAAGTATTGGCAACTGGTACTGCATCTCTACCTCGTAAACTTAAATATGGGACGGAGCTGTAAAGAACTACAATACCTGGAAAAAAACACTACAAAATGTATGGAGCTACACCTGGAAAACAATAAAGTGGGTGAAGTGGTGGTCGAATTTCAGCAGACCTTTCAGTCTGTAGGGTGCTGGAAGTCAGACCCTTATCAATCTGATACTGATCGCCTTTTCTAAGAACCCCTTTAAGTACAGCTCAGTTATATTTGTAGAGCAGTTATGTTCCCTCATAGACCTAATAGGCTACGAGATAAATGACCGCATTACACAAAATATCTGGCTTCATTATACAGTAACTCCTTCATCTGAAGAAACCTAAAGAATCACTGAGCACTTATTTATATAAGGTAGACGTATTCATGTATCATATTTGAGCTTTAGTTAAGGTTCAAGTTTCATGTTCTAGTAGCCTCTAAACTCTGGAGGACATCAGGAATAGCACTAAAATCAATTGGCGTTACAGATGTCCTTTTAGCTAAAGAAAAATCCTACCAACCATAATAAACTTTCTCCAAACTGGACAAGCATTTTAGTTTTTACCATAAAAAACAGGAAAATTAAGAACATTTTTAAAATCAGATATGCTAGCCAGGTATGCCTATGAAGCTCATGTTATTCCGAGCGCTGACCTGCTAGATCGGTTTACTGAGCCTATTACACAGCTCAATAAGTGTGCAAGGGCGATGTCCGTGCAGCCCTTGCCTTAAAGAGTAACTGTCATGTTTTTTTTTTATTGCAGAAATCAGTAGTATAAGCGATTTTAAGAAACTCTGTAATAGGTTTTATCAGCCAAAAAAGCCTCCTTCTGTACTCAAGAAGCAATCTCCCAGCCTCCCCCCCGACTTCTTATCTGTGCATTATCAGGCAAACACGTCTTCAGTACAGAGAAGCCAGTGAAGACGGGCTCTGCTCTCTCCATTGTAAGCCTATGAAGGGGGGAGGGGCTGGGGGAGATGAGGGAGCAGGAAGAGGTGACATGAAGGTCAGCTATTTGTAGACTGTCTGGGCAACTAAAACGCTGGATTCTGGGGTCAGAAAGGTCAGTGCTTATCTAGGAACTTACTGAGAGAAGATTGCAGGGTGTTGTGCTGTGCAGGACTGCTCCGTGCTCAGTCACTCCTAACAGCCCGTCCCCTCTCCATAGCCACATCTGCTTCATCTGCAGTGAGGGGGGAGGCTGGGAGATTGCTTTTTCAGTACAGAAGGAAACTCTTTTGGTTTATAAAACCTATTACAGAGTTTCTTAAAATCGCTTGTACTGTTGATATTTAATGTTTTCAGAAAAATGACCCTGAAATGACAGTTACGCTTTAAGTGTAAAACAATAATAACTTATATATACCTGTCCACACTCCCCAGTGTTGTTCTAGGTTCTACCCACTTCCCACAGCCACAGCTTGAACTTTTGAGACGGTCTCTGAAACAACAGGCCGCTCAGTCAATTACTGGCCACGGCACTGTCCTGTCTCGGCCAGTGATTGGCTGAACGGCCTGTAGCTTCAGAGATCGGCTCAGAAGTCCCATCAGTGGCTGCAGGGCAGAAGCTGGAAGTTAACCGGGGAGCGTGGACAGGTATGTATAAAGTTTACTATTTTTCTATACATTCATCAGCCGTCGACCATGCATCGCTATCATGTGGTGACTTTTCAACATATTGATAGACGATGATCAGCCGATGATCGTTTCTTCGGCTGATCGTTGTCTTTATTGCACAGTGCGATATTCTGCCAAATCATCAGATTATTGCTCCGAGTAATAGGGCCTTAAGAAATAAGCATTAGCAATAACTAACAAGAAAGGTGTTTAGCTTCCTGGTATTGGTAATGTGCTCTGTATCACGGCACATTATACATAATTCATTGAGGACTTTGCTCGTTCCAAAAATTTATGAAGAAAATACTTTTCAGGATGCTGCTTAGTATTGGCTTATCCGGTCTATGTGATGTGCCAGTTGGGTAAGCAAATGCTCTACAGTTGCCAAATTACTAATATATTCTCAGTTTTCTCAGGCTGATCAAATACATTGTATTCATGTTATTTACTGCAAATGGTATCACAAAGTCAGACTGGGTTCACATTAGAGAAGTGCAGTATGTCTGTGGTGCACGGCAGCATACCTGCAGAAAGTTATGCTGAAGAATAACCACATAATGGCAAAACCACCCATTCACCTTACTGAACAGAGTGGTGACTATGCTGGGCCATGTTTCTGAACATAACAGTAGACTGGGCTTTGGAGTTTTCTCTAGAATGGAACTAAACACAGTCCCTAGTTGACTACATTCTGTCTATTAAAGTAGATGTGTTGATATACCAAAGATGTACTGCATTTTCTTAATATGAACCAAGCCTTAGTCTCTTAATGCGCTTTATGGAGGACAATGATATTTTTGAGCTCAGACATGGTATTAAGTACTATGCTCCTGTAATGTGACAAATGCAAGGTAAATAAATGTAAACAGGTGTTCCTGGTAGGGACTTAATGGTAACCTCTTGATATTTAGATTTAGCAGTCATTTCTGAGGCATATAAGAAGTCTAAAATCCTGGGAACAAGGAAATCTATCAAAAAGGAAAGACAAGTTGTAACTTCATGCCATCTTTTCATTTCTATGTTTCTGCTCCCACCATGGGCATAAAGAAGGATCGCCATATGAAGCCTCTTGAACCACTATTTAGGGTATATACTGAAAGCCTGAACAGCCAAGGGCCATTGACTGCTCCTTTAAATGCTGCCTATTTACCCCATAATGCTGATTTGCCAGGAGCTGTCGACAGGCTTTTTAGTAACTAACCAATTTACTTCCTAAGTGGCACCATACCAATTTAATGGGGCCATACTACGGGCACGTTCAGCCGTCATCAGCATGACCTTTACTAGGCATCTTGTACCCAATCCCTTCCTACAATAGTGTTTTTATTATTTTCTACTACTATTACTATTGTTATTTACTATTAGGGTGAATACAAGTATTTATTCCGGAAGAGCTGGCAGGTCCTCTTTAAAGGTGGATGAAGTGCAATGCTTAGTATAATGAACACAATAATAATGCAAAAACATTTACCTGCAGATGTTTGCTTAAACTTTTCACTTTTTTTCTTTCTCCATTTCCAAGGCTTGAAAAGTCTTCCTAAAGTGGCAAATTTACTTCTTCGCCTGATGGGTGGAGTGTGGGTGCCAGGTACTAGGGACTCTGAGCGCATCGCAGCCAGTCTTTCCACTTCTTCAGCTGAAACATGGAAGATATGAAGGCATGTCAATTCTTGGGTAACATCCACCCCTATTATCAATTATTAAACTACTCATCAGCGTCAGTAATAGATAATCCTGAATATGGAGATTTATTCCACAATAAGAGAGAAAATATGAGTTATAATCTGGAACAATAGACATTAAGATGAAGGCAAATATGTGCCAGTCAGACACTGTCAACCTGGAAGACCAAAAACTAATTTCCTCAAGGGTTCTGCACCTCCCATATGCTATCATTCATAACACAACAAAGAAGGAAAGATGAAGTGTTGACAGATGGAGTACACAAAACAAAGGAACGCCTAGATACAATGATGGAAATGTATTTATGCAACTTAAAAATGTGATGTGTTAGCAAAAAGATAAGACGGTGGACAAGCAGCCAAATCCTTCTCCTTCATCTCACCATGTGTTCAGTCTGAAGAAAAATGTTAGATTTTATGGACAGCATGCAGACAAAGAGACACAATCCCATATATCTTATTAAGTGTTCTCCGACAACCTCATCCTTCCAGATGTCTCTTATTTTTGCACATGTATCACAATGAACGTTCCTCACAGTATTAGAGCAAAAGAGGCAGACAGGGGGCGATGCAAGTTAGTGTCATGGGGGCAGAGATTTATAAGTGGCACCAAATTTATCAAGATGGTGCAACTCTATACGCATGTTAGAAACAGCTGTTTTCTCTGCACTTCCACATGGTTGTTATACACCTATATATTCCATCAAACAAATATTCTGGCCAAATTAAGTGTACACATAAAGTTTTATGAAAAACAATTATACTGCAGTACTCTAAACAAAAACTGTTCAAAGCCTGTGCGAGTCCAAGCTCTGTAAAATCACATTACACATTACTACGGGTGCTAAGGAAAAGAGCAGCCAGGAGCGTGAACAAGGGTTCCTTTGTACAGGTATTCAGACACCAGTTTGTCAATTAGAAAAATAATTATTGTGCACTGTGTTGCACTATAATCATTTTAATATAACTTTACAGGTACACTTTAAGAAAAAACTGGTTTTCCAACATTATATTCATTTGAATAAGTAAATGCCTCCTTAAAACATTATTCAACAAGGACAGCCTCTGCAGGTCCCATTGGCTTTACTAAGAAGTGTGTGCCTCTTAGTAAATCCAGATAAGTAAGTGTGGGTACAGCTTTATTTATGACTTGTGTACGAGTACACCAGTCCTGATAAATGTGTCTCCATGGTTTTCTGTATTGGGCTCCATAACGTTAGTTACTGTCATAGTACACTTGAACATCACCTGGCATCTCAGCACCCCGGACATAATAAGGTTTTCTGGTTACAGGAAACATGAGTGAGGCTATAATGTAGATTATAATAACGCTTGACTGTACAAATATGGTCAAGTCTCTTGTTATCAGAATTGGTGGGTTCCTAGCTGTAAGAAACCCACTGATAAGACTTTTATGGTATATCAAATTGATATTTATGTCCTGCACCTTAAAGACAATGAGTACTCCATCTGACTGGAGGATAGGCCCCTCTGGCCATGGGTTTTCAAAGAAGAAGCACTCCAGCATTGTGTTGTCTACACTCTACACTGGATAGCTTTAGCTTAGGCAGTCCGAATACACTATCTTGGGTGAAGGGTGAGAGCGGCAATCACTGCATGAATGTAATGAGCACAATAAGTTCACAATAAGTTCTTAGTCCATCCCTGCATACAAATGTATAACCTTGATATTTATGGTAAACACTTTAGCAAAGCAAATAAAAGTATAGAGAAACATGGCGTTCTGATCACTGAACAGTCCGGGTATTTCAGGTGCTTGTTTTCTTCTATGACATCTTCAATGAACGTCAAGTCATCATAACTTCTTTATCGACTCTCACTTGCTAGATGCTAATCGGCACTTCTCAGCCACAAGAGCCATCCACTCCCATCATCCCTCATTCTACACCACTAGACAATCAGCAGAAAGGTTTAGTCAAGTATCCGAATAGCAGCTAATGTTCTGCGTAATTCACCTGTTATATGGTAATTATTTGTATGCTGTAAATAAATCTGCAGATATAAAACAAACAAAACCAAATATCTAGATCAAAAAGTAATAAGGTAAAAGGAGTACAGCCTTGATGGAAACAGACTCCCCTTTTGTTATTGTGAAGATCCCATTGGTCAAACAGTTGTATCCTTAGGATAACAAATTTAAAGGGTCTTATGCTAATATCTTGGTGCCAGATAAAACAGGGCACCATGGAGTCCATGCCAGAGCTCTTTTGTGGTCAGAGGACCTAGACAATATTAGGCAAGGGATTTAGGGGTGCTTTCACATGGGCCTTATGCTATGAACACAGCGCGGAAAGGCAGCCATCTTGTAATGTAGACAGTTGCTAGCAATGATCATTATTAGAGGCTGTCTATATTACGAGACGGCCGCCTTTCCTCACTATGTTCCTTAAGTCTGAACATAGCCTAAATGTGGAGATTTACAGAATTTCAGGGTTTTTTTAAGCAAACAAATGCCCTTTTTTTTGTTCAACTTTTGTCCATATTTTCTGGAGTTTTCATTGAGCCATTTATGGGACACATTACACACCAAAATATAGCCATATGCATGACACATTTTCATGGCCGTAATGTCAATACAATTAACATATTTAGTTCAATAGACTTCAATAGTGAAAAAAAATATTTATTGGGACTTAAAGCGAATGTTGCATCAGGTAAATTGCTTTTAGATTTTTACATCAATAGACTGACGCCCCCAGTGTGACGTTCTACCCTTTCCTATGTGACGCAGCTCCATTAGAAACCATTAGAGCTGCATCTCAGAAGGGAGGGGTTTTGTCACACTGGGTGTGGGCGGGCTGGGCTCTATGGCTTCAGGCCAGACTGGTGCCCGGGAATACACCAGCATCCCCGCAATGGCACCAGTCTGTTAATGTAAAAACCTTAAAGTGATGTACCTGACCTGATGGTACATCACTTTAAACATATGTTTTGGGCTATTTTATATGCCAAATAATGCCCTAAAACACATAATCAGAACACAGTCTTTAAGGTTATGTCTAAATGGTGTATGAGCACAAGCCCCTGCTCATTTCCATTACATCATATACACATTCAGAATTATTAGAGACGACAAACCTCATAAGTGACCACAAATTTACCACACGTTCTTCAGAGCTGAGACTGAACAGTCAGGAAATATTAAAGGGGTTATCTAGCAGCTAACTTAAAAAAACCATACTGTAACTGCTTTCTTCTAGAAATGTGCCACTCCTGTCCTAAGTTTATACATGGTACTGCAGCTCAGTTCGACTAAAGTGAAAGGGGCTGATTTGTAATAAAACACAACCTAAGGACAGTTGTGATGCTGTTTTTAGAAGAAAACAGCTATGGCATGATTTTCTAGTCCTGGCCAACCCCTTTAACCCATGTGTAGGATAAATCAGTGAAGGCAGAATGTTGTATATTCTTAAGCACTAACTGTGAAACCCCTGGAACAACATGGTAAAATGCACATGCCAGTCTTCAATAAAACCCCGCCCCATTCTCCCCAGATAATAATAATGTTTTATTTATATAGCGCCAGCTGATTCCGCAGCACTTTACAATTCTAGATAACAAAGCACTAGATATTACTGTAAATTTGTTCATGTCTACTTAACCCCTTAAGGACGGGGCCCATTTTCGTTTTTGCGTTTTCGGTTTTTCCTCCTTGTGTTTAAAAGGCCATAGCACTTGCATTTTTCCACCTAGAAACCCACATGAGCCCTTATTTTTTGCGTCACTAATTGTACTTTGCAATGACAGGCTGAATTTTTGCATTTGGTACACTACGAAACCAGAAAAAAATTCAAAGTGTGGTGAAATTGAAAAAAAAAACGCATTTCTTTTATTTGGGGGAACTGTGTTTTTACGCCATTCGCCCTGGGGTAAAACTGACTTGTTATGCATGTTCCACAAGTCGTTACGATTAAAACAATATATAACATGTATAACTTATATTGTATCTGATGGCCTATAAAAAATTCAAACCATTGTTAACAAATATACGTTCCTTAAAATTGCTCCATTCCCAGGCTTATAACGCTTTTATTCTTGGGTCTATGGGGCTGTGTGAGGTGTCATTTTTTGCGCCATGATGTGTTCTTTCTATCGGTACCTTTATTGCGCATAAACGACTTTTGATCGCTTTTTATTACATTTTTTCTGGATTTGATGCGACCAAAAATGCGCAATTTTGCACTTTGGGATTTTTTTGCGCTGACGCCGTTTACCGTGCGAGATCAGGAATGTGATTAATTAATAGTTCGGGCAATTATGCACACAGCGATACCAAACATGTTTATTTATTTATTTGTTTACTTTTATTTAAAACCTGGGAAAAGGGGGGTGATTCAGACTTTTATTAGGGGAGGGGGCTTTTTACTATAAACAACACTTTTTTTTTTTTTTTTTTTTACACATATACTAGAAGCCCCCCTGGGGGACTTCTAGTATATATACTTTGATCTCTCATTGAGATCTCTGCAGCATAGATATGCTGCAGAGATCAATGAGATAGGCACTCGTTTACTTCCGGCTGCTGCAGCCGGAAGTAGGGCTGGGCGATATGGCCAAAAAATAAAATCTCGATTTTTAAAAAATTTTGGACGATTCTCGATTTAAATCTCGATTTTTTTGTTTTTGCTAAATAAATAGGACATTTTTCTCCCTGCAGCATCAGATACGATTTTATTGACGTTTGAGACAACTATATTGTTTCCCAGTGTAACAGTGCTCCTCCTGTGCCCCCATGTAGTAGACAAACACATTGTGTGCCCCATATAAGTAGTTTTCCCAAATATGTGCCCTATGTACTCTGTGCCCCCATATAGTATAGGCGATCTTCTTTGTGCCTTCATCTAGGTAGGGAGTAGTAGTGAGGGTATAGTGGATAAGGGGTGTAATAGTACAGGTAAAGATGAGGAGTGTGGTAGTAGTACAGGTATAGATGATGGGTGTAGTAGTACTACTGAGGGGGTATGGGGTGGACTGGGGGTCACTGAGTGGGTATGGGGCAGGCTGGGGGTCACTGAGGGGTATGAGGCAGGCTGGGGGTCACTGAGGGGTATGAAGCAGGCTAAGGGTCACTGAGGGGTATGGGGCAGGCTGGGGGTCACTGAGGGGTATGAGGCAGGCTGGGGGTCACTGAGGGGTATGAGGCAGGCTGGGGGTCACTGAGGGGTATGGGGCAGGCTGGGGGTCACTGAGGGGTATGGGGCAGGCTAAGGGTCACTGAGGGGTATGGGGCAGGCTGGGGGTCACTGAGGGGTATGAGGCAGGCTGGGGGTCACTGAGGGGTATGGGGCAGGCTGGGGGTCACTGAGGGGTATGGGGCAGCTGAGGGGACACTGAGGGGTATGGGGCAGGCTGGGGGTCACTGAGGGGTATGAGGCAGGCTGGGGGTCACTGAGGGGTATGGGGCAGGCTGGGGGTCACTGAGGGGTATGAGGCAGGCTGGGGGTCACTGAGGGGTATGGGGCAGGCTGGGGGTCACTGAGGGGTATGGGGCAGGCTGGGGGTCACTGAGGGATATGAAGCCGGCTGGGGGTCACTCAGGGGTATGGGGCAGCTGAGGGGACACTGAGGGGGTATGGGGCAGCTGAGGGGGTATGGGGCAGCTGAGGGGACACTGAGGGGGTATGGGGCAGCTGAGGGGACACTGAGGGGGTATGGGGCAGCTGAGGGGACACTGAGGGGGTATGGGGCAGCTGAGGGGACACTGAGGGGGTATGGGGCAGCTGAGGGGGACTAGGCAGGCGTGGCAAAGTGTCAGGACGGCGCGGTGAGGTGCAGGGCCGGCAGTCAGGAGAGATGTGGTATCGGCGGCTCCAGCCTCTTCACAGAGCCGCGGCTGACCTCTCCCGCCCCTTACACGTTAGTGCCGCGCTGAGCTGCGTCCCGCTCTCTTCCTGTCACACGTGCAGGTCCCGTTCTGTGGAGGAGGCGGCAGGGATCGCAGCAGAAGGAGAGAACGTCGCTGCGGGTCCTGGAGCTGTACAGCGGGCAGCGACGTTCTCTCCTTCTGCTGCGATCCCTGCCGCCTCCTCCACAGAACAGGACCTGCACGTGTGACAGGAAGAGAGCGGGACGCAGCTCAGCGCGGCACTAACGTGTAAGGGGCGGGAGAGGTCAGCCGCGGCTCTGTGAAGAGGCTGGAGCCGCCGATACCACATCTCTCCTGACCGCCGGCCCTGCACCTCACCGCGCCGTCCTGCAACTCTCTCCGGACCCGACACTTTACCGCGCCGCCCGCAATGATTTTTTGTGAAAATCGAATTTACGATTTTCACAAAAAATCAAATCGATTCTAACTGTCTGGGCGATTAATCGAATTAATTCGATTAATCGCCCAGCCCTAGCCGGAAGTAAACGAGTGCCGAGCCGGGGACGGCGCCATCTTGGACGAGTCCCCGGCCGGCATCAGTAACGGAGATCGCCCCCACTAGACACCAGGGAACGGTTGCCTCCTGTAATCAGAGGCAGCTGTCAACTTTGACAGCTGCCTCCGATTAGCTAATTAGCGGGCACGGCGATCAGACCGTGCCCGCTAATAGCGGCGGTCCCGGGCTACACGGGGCACCCGGGACCGCGGCGCTTCAAAGCGGGGTCGCCGCGCGGCCCCGCTTTGAAGTGCTAATGCGGACATATGACGTACGGGTACGTCATATGTCCTTAAGAGGTTAATAAATCAGGCATGGGGGGAGGCCAGGCCTCCCCTCCTTACCATGCCCCCCGCCCACCCATCAGGCGAGCCATGGATTTTGCTGGCGTATTTCGCAGATAAGGGGTGAATCTGCCCCTCTTTCTTGGCGTACGCAAGGGGTGCTTGTTACTAAATGTGCCCCCATGTGCTTCACAAGTACTTGCCATAAAAAACAAGGTAATTCCTACCAGTAAGTGGCCACACAGCCTAGTCTAAACTACTTCTAAATGTATGATAGGAAACAGCAAAGGGCCCACAGTAAGGTGCACAGCTACAAAATCAAACTCCACAGGTTTTGTAGTCTGTTACCATGGTGATACATAGAACAACTCTAGTGATACAGCAGTAGAAGAATTTTAAAGGAAGGTGTCATCAGAAAAATGACCTATTGTTCAAATAAGGCTTTTGTGTTAAACATTGAACGACGGTTGACTTTAGGGAGATCAACCAAAACAACACAGAGACGCCATCACATTGTGCATTGTAAATCAATTAATATAAGTTACTGTATATCCTAAAACAATTTCATGAGAATTTTGAACAGAAACGGGGTGTTTTCAATGGTTACGTTACAGAGGGACCGTGCTTATAGGTGCTATTACATAAGGACTCGTATGCATGGCTAGTTACACTATGGAGCAACTGCATGTCATTGGAGAGGGGAGGGAGATGTCCGTGCTGTCCCTACATACAAAATAATTTTGGAGCCTGGAAGAACTATTTGCCATTTGGCTTAATGTTTTGCTACAAAGTCATCTGATGGCACCACGCACAATAACACCATATGTAAGCATTTCAATGACACAAGGTACATCTGTGGACTATTAAGGGATATTGTGTGCATTCCAGGTTACAAATGACAGTTCTAGCCCTGGCAATATATCCACTCCCTTAATAATCCTATTCAGGTACTGGGCTTAACTGAATTGTTTTATACTGAAGTCTGTCAGAATAGAATGATATAATATAACACATGGTTATTTGTTCTAAATCATGTTTTATTATCTTCAGATGACAATAGATTATTAGATGTAATTATATATATAACTAGACATCACATATTTTCATATAAAGAATTGCTATGTATGATGTGCAAATATAGGTCATGTTGGTTCGATATACATAAAACATTTACTTCATAGTTTACTCACATCTAGTCAATAACTGCCCCTATACTATCATATACAAGGAAAGGTAACCACAGTTTGGGATAGCAATGTCCACAAGACTTCCTACAACCGGAAACACCAGCTCCTTTGCATTGTGGTTTGTAATTAGAGATGAGCGAACCTGCCGAGGTTCGGGTTCGTATGAACCTGAACTCTCGGCATCTGATTCCCGCTGTCTGCAGCCTCCATGAAGAGGGTGGATACAGCCGGAGGACCGCTTGGAAAACTGGGATACAGCCTATGGCTATGGCTGTATCCCAGTTTTCCAGGCGGTCCTCCGGCTGTATCCACCCTCTTTACCGAGGTTGCAGACAGCGGGAATCATACGCCGAGAGTTCAGGTTCATATGAACCCGAACCTCGGCAGGTTCGCTCATCTCTATTTGTAATTCTGCGTTTACACAGAACGATTATCGTGCGAATTTGCACGATAACGATCGAATTCGAATGATAATTGTACGTGTAAACGCAGCGAACGATCAGACGACAAGCGAGAAATCGTTTATTTTGATTTTTGAACATGTTCTCAAATGTTCGTTGGTCGTTCGCAAAAAATTCGCAGATCGTTCCATGTAAACAGTCGTTCACCAATTTAACCTATGTGCGAGATAGACTTAAGCGATCGAAAAACGATTGCAAAACGATTTTTCTGTACGATATATCGTTCCGTCTAAACGCTGATCGTTACTTCGAAATCGTTAATCGTACGATCGGGCCAATTATCGCTACGTGTAAACCCAGCATAACTGCATCCCATCAGTTTCTAATAGAAAGGAATGAAAGAATTTTATTGCATTATTGGAAACTGCACTGCCACCTGGTTGTGGGGTTTCACCATTATAGTTTTCATCTATTTCAATGTTCAAATCCATTAGAAAACATTGAATATTATGGCAAGACACTTTTTTTTTCATAATGAATAATACAGATTTTTCATCATGTGCCTGAGGTTAATCTTACAACAACCTCTAAATGAATCTCAGTAAAATATTAAAAACTCAAGTCCGTCTTTACAACTAATTGCAGTGCATTTAGCCTATGCTGCATCAGTCACATGGATAGGCACTGAATATAACAGAGTGCATGGTATTTCCATCATGGTGTCTGGCATTTTACCAGACAAAAAGACATGGGGAACCAAAGAGTCTAGTGTGTGCAACTATTCTAATGTATATTTTGTTCCAATATCTTGTGACTGATTTATTAAAATGTAGCACTGCCATAGTGAATGTATCTAAGTAAAAAGTCATAAAGATGCAAAAATTTACCTGGTACTGACCAGACATAAGCCTGCACCTGTTGCAAATGATAAATTGGCGCAAATAATAAATTGGGCACTAATCCTAGATTATGCGAACTTTTGGGTGAATGCTTAAAACAAGTAGATTAAAAAAAAAGTTAGGCCGGTCTCTGAAAAGATCATCCGGGCAGTACCGGCCGGATGATCCTTCACGCCGCAAAGTTCTGATGCGGGCGCATCTGAGCGCGCCCGCATCAGAACTCCTCACAGCACACTATGGAAGCTTGCGGCCGCAGCTGCTCGCTCCATAGTGTTCACTGAATGGCGGCCTCAGAAAACGGACATGTCGGTTCTTTGCGGCGCCGCGAGGGATCCCGGACGGAGGGTATACTATGTGTATACGCTCTGGCCGGGATCCATAGAAAGGAAGGCAACGTATGATCTCGTTTAAAGTACAGCTGTTGTTGCCGATTTCAACAACGGCCCTACTTTTACGAAAACATACGTTGTGTGAACATAGCCTAAAAAATATTCACCTGTCGAATACTGGTTCACAAATAGAACTTAGATGAAAAATGGGGGAAAATCCAATTATTTACCTAAAAATAGGCGATAAATCTTCCCAATGATGTACTATTCTGTCTGACTTTTTGGACCGAATCTGCAGTGGTGGTTCATTTTATGTTCTAGATATATTGCAGCACTAAATTGTAATAGGTAAGGCTAGGTTCACACTGCATCAGAGCCCCCCCATGCAGTTGCCATTGGGCAACTAGCAAAAAGAGAAAGACTGCTGCACCGACTGACACCAACCAAGTTCAACATTGACTTTAACAGGGTCTGTCCGGGTTTTCCACTCATATCCATTATATTATTAGATTTTGTGGGGTAATTTTAAACCGATTCTGAGAGGGAGGCTCCAGACGCATTGTGAATCTAGAATGAACAGTGCCTTTAGTAGGTTTTCAGATTGTACTGTCAGTGGATGAAGTAGTTCCACTAAATTACAATCTCTATAGAAGCTTACTCATGTCTGCTTAAATGACTGGATCCTTACAGGAAATGAGATGAATGTGATGACTCAGCATTCTCTTAGGCCGGTTTACACACTGCACCTGAGGTCAACACGGTATTCACACTGACAGCAGCAAAAAACTGGGACTGTTAATGTTTACTGGGTAGTGTGGCTAAATAGCAGTTCACTGTGTAATAAAGGCCCTATTCCACCAACAGATCTGACAACAGATTATCTGCCAAAGATTTGAAGCCAAACCCAGGAACAGACTATAAACAGAGAACAGGTCATAAAGGAAAGACTGGATTTCTCCTCTTTTCAAATCCATTCCTGGGTTTGGCTTCAAATCTTTGGCAGAAAATCTGTCGTCAGATCTGTTGGTGGAATAGGGCCTTAAGGCTGCGCTCACACTTTATGTTTATTACCTCTTAATAATCGCTGTTATGTCTTTTTACGGTGGTCATTAAAGGGTATTCTCTTTTCAGCTTGTTATCCCCTTTCCATAGGTGAATACCCATTTAAAGAGGATCTGTAAAAACTCCTGGCTCCAGGGCCGCCTGTATTGGCAAATGAAGTAACAAGTCTGGAACATCTTTTCTTATAGCTGTGATATATGGTTCCTCTATTGTTCTTACTAGAAATCTATACCTGAATAACCCATAACTGGGTGTTACCCAACACAGCCTGGCACTATCAGCTCTGACGGATAATGTCAGACAGACGCCCCAATTGGTAAAACCCAGTTGGTTATTTAGTCATAGACTTCTAGTAACAATAACAGAGGAAAGGCACATCCCCCACCTATAAGAAAAGATGTTCCAGAATTGTTATTTCATAGCTATTGCCTGTAATGGAGGGATTGTGGGAGCCAGGCTCTTATTGTAAGAGTGGAAAAATCATCATTCCTGGTACACTAAACCCCTTATATGTCATGGTCAAATCATAAACAAGGCATGTAGGAAATGTGTGTGTACAACCCATTATCTTCCTGGTGACATAATCACTGGTGCTGGTGACTTCCCATGGCATCCAGGTGCATTGTGAAGGCCCCCAGGCCTGCAATGGGTGTCTGAGTCCCTTGTGGGACTAATACAAAGTTAAGAAACAAAATGTAATAGATAAAAATTTCCACCTCAAACTTTTTCTACATAAAACATAAAAAATAACTGATTAAAATACACATATTAGGTATTGGCACATCCGTAACAAATTGAACAATAAAATTTTATTATTTATCCTGCATTGTATGTGTTTAGAAGGCTTAAAGAGGTTTTCCAGGCAAAACCTACCTGTCCCCTATCCAAAGGATAGGGCACAAGTGTTGTTGCTTTCATCCCCCCCTTCCCTGGCCATAGTGAAAAAAGGCCTCCCACCCAGAGCACCCCTTTAAATAAATTCAGACCGCAGACAAGACCTCTAACCTAATTAAAACCTAGTAGACTCCAGACCAGACTACATACTGTACCTTCCCACCTTGTTCCTACAGTAGTACTTGTCACAGCTGCACTAGGTCCTAACCCCATGCACACTTATTATCCTGGCGTACCCGTCTGCATCCTGGTAAGGCTTAGTGCTGCTTCACTGATGCTATGAGTAAATCTGATGGATTCTGATAGTCTACACTACAGAATATAGACAGCAGAGTCAAGTGATCACCAAAGTAATAATCTAAAGATTGATAAATTTGTTACCCATCCTGATCAATGGTCAATACAAGTTTCTGACGTAGTGCAATAAATAATAATAAATGCTCCTAAAGATTTATTGATTGTATCCGATTGTTCTGGAAGCATAAATGCAATTATTTTTATGGCTGTGGTGCATCAATGATCATATGAAACAAACAACTGTTCTCTCTATGGCCAGAGAACACTCTCTACACTCTGAAAAAGAAGGGTTACAGGTCTTCAAGGAAGACTGTATAGGTGTAAAATGGTATAAAATATATAGCTTTATTTACTATATAAATCGTCGTCTATAATAAATATGTGATAAACTAATACATCATAGAAAAATTGAGAAAGCAGTTTATATGTTGCAAATAGACAGAAAAACTTCAAGAAAAAGGCATAAAATCATAAAAGGATAGAATAAATGGTTATATAGCACTAGCTTCCATCTGAAGTGTGCTCTGAGGAAGAACTATCCGAGATTCAACCCCTCTTCCAGTGGACTTACCGCCAAAAATACCCACGAGATTCTCGCTGCGAGCCCGGCAGGTCCTGGCAGTTCCCATACACTACATACTTGCTGCGGTCTAAACGACCGCAGCGAGTATGTAATTATACCGCCCTTAACCCCTTCTGCTCCCGCCCGGCTCCCCCGCTGTAAGCATACATTACCTGTCCTTGCTGCACGGGTCCGGCGTCCTGCTCTCCCGCTCGGCCAATCAGTGGCTGCGGCTGGGCAACACACTAATTGGCCGGGCGGGAGAGCAGGACGCCGGACCCGTGCAGCAAGGACAGGTAATGTATGCTTACAGCGGGGGAGCCGGGCGGGAGCAGAAGGGGTTAAGGGCGGTATAATTACATACTCGCTGCGGTCGTTTAGACCGCAGCAAGTATGTAGTGTATGGGAACTGCCAGGACCTGCCGGGCTCGCAGCGAGAATCTCGCTGCGAGCCCGTTCGTGTGAATATACCCTTACGGCTAAATCAAATACTCATAATTTTTATATATTTTTACAATTTTTATATTTTCCAATACCTCGTGAGGCTGATCACCCCGAGGTTTATTGACTCTATAACCATTTATCCTATCCTTTTATGATTTTATGCCTTTTCCTTGAAGTTTTTTCTGTCTATTTGCAACATATAAACTGCTTTCTCAATTTTTCTATGATGTATTTGTTTATCACATATTTATTATAGACAACAATTTATATAGTAAATAAAGCTATATGTTTTATACCATTTTACACCTATACAGTCTTCCTCGAGGACCTGTCACCCTTCTTTTTCAATAGTCACTTTCCCCTCCTAGGGTATAGGAGAATTACCGGTTCACCTCGTTAGACTTTCTATCAGTTGATCTCACACATAACCTTTCCTATTTCGCTATACTCTCTACACTCTGCCAGGTAACTATACAACTCGAGTATACACCAACTACTCACTGACACAAAGCTGCAGCATGATTGGAAACACTTTACACCTCTCTCATGGGACAGTTTCCTATCAGCTGCTACATTATTCCTATACTGGGGGCCAATGTGATTCCACCAGTCTAATAATTGTAGATTCCGGCATGAAGGGGGTGGTCCTGCCCATCGCCCAGCTCGCTGCTCTGGAGTGACCCTTTCTATGAGGCTGTGTACAAGTTGTCACCACCTACAGGGCTCACAATGTGTGAGAGGACTGTTCTCACTATGCCTCCAATTTCATAAGGATGCTTTTTTTCTTTTGGAATCTTATTAAAGTGTATTTCTTGTTTCATTACAAGATGAAAGGTCTAACTCCCAGCAATTCCGTAGTCCATTACCAAAGCGGACAGTATAAGAAATTGCCAGAATTCCCATAGACTTGTATTGCAGGCGTATTGCAATGCAAGTCTATGGGACTTGGGGCAATTTGTTTACCGCTCGCTTTAGCAACAGACTACAGAGCTGCTGGGAGTTTGAACCCCAGTGAAAGAAGAGGTACCCTTTAAGAATGCACAAATGCTTGGGCTCAGTCACACATTATGTATGAAGGGATCAGCTGATTGAGTGTTCACATATCTAGCTGAAAGGGGTATTTCCAAGTCCAAGAGTTATTCCTTCTCTGCAGGATAGGGATAACAAGCTGACTGGTGGAAGTTAGATAATTCATAAGCCCCTTAGAAATTGAATGCTGGCCATGCAAGCTACATTACATTCATTTAGTGGACAGTTTTTCTCTGTTGTCCGGACTGATGGGGGTCCCAGCAGTCAGATTCTCACAGATTAGCTATTTATTCCCTATCCTGTGGAGTTTGTAATGCCCCTTTAAGGGAAAATCTCTCTGGTGCTGGGACTACATGAATTATATAATGTTAGCGGATTCTGAGTGCCGCCATACAGCCTCCTGTCAGTGGCAGAACCAGCATCCTGGGAAAAAACAAAATGGCAGCTCACCAGTGACAAGTACAAGATGCAAAACGTGATCAGCATGGTTAAAATGATAGTATACATAATAAATTCAGGAAATCTATAATTCTGGTATTAAAAACAGCAAAGACATCATCTGACAGTAAAGTCCACTTTAAGCATTGCCATACTTAGTACTTTAGACCCTTGTAAGTTACGTGCTATTGTGTAACATAACATATCTTGAAAGGACAGCCCCCAACAAGGGAGGTAAGAGGGTATCTCTGCAGCTGATGAAAGCTATAGGATAGAGGTATAGGATATAGATATAGCTTATAGAATACAAGATATAGGTATAAGCTATAGGTATAGGACACAGGTATAGGCTGTAGAATATAGGATGTGCTTATAGCGTACAGATACATGGTATAGGCTATAGGTAGAATACACACTATATACCTGCGGATAATCTGCAGAAGCGTCACTTTCTTTCCAGCATGCTGTTTTAGTTGCAGTATCTATACCGTACTATTAACCCCTCCAGGTAGGTACGCCTCGTATTGTGCATCCAGCACCTGTGATCCTCTAACACCTGTCAATCACTTGGTAGATCTGTGACCCTCTCTGCCAGATCTGTACGGGAGGGCGGTCAGTAATAGGATCTGTATACAGATCAGTGGGTCCACAGCATGGGGCCAGGTGACACGGTCGTCCACTGGGGGGTTACCAGCTAGAAGCAGATCCTACACACCTCATCTATCCTACAGAGAGGACGGTGTTACTGTGTAGCCGCCTATTCCCAGCAATGCAGGAAGCCAATCCATCATCCACCTCCAGGTATCTGAGCTGCCAGGTAGTGTGATAGCGGAGCGCTCCACACCAAGCACACCTCCTGTGACCTTCAGGACTCACCCCTGGGGCCATCCCTCCCCACACTGCAACCAATAGCCTGCTACACAGTGTTTATGGAGCTGTAGGACAGGATCATCATGGATCATTGGAATACACTAGCTTCTATCCTGAGCATCAATGACAATTATTTTATTGTACAGCCGTTAGTGTATCTCAGCTATCCTTCTCTCATATGTAACCCCCATCTTCTCTCCTTCCACAGCCCAGCACTCCCTTGTCTTCTCAGCTGTCACATTCCCATGTTCCATAGGTGAAGGCTCAGGCTGCAGTACTCGCTCCCACCAGCAGGGGGCGGGGATGTAGAGGTGACAGCACTCCATGACTTGGGGCCCTGCAGTCAGCCAGCTGGCACCGTTATAACGGGGTACATGTCACCCCCAAACCATAGAAGTGAACGGGATAGTAATGTGAGAGAGCGCAGAGTGCCGCAGCGCGCCATACACACAGCGCCCCCTCCCCAGAGCGGCTGATCGGACGGTCCCATCACTCCGTAGAGCGGCGGGGCTCCCCGGCAGTGTCCCGGCACCTGTGCCCCGTCGCCCCCCGGCACTCACCTTCCTCCCCGCGGCTGCAGTTGCTGCAGATGTGCTTGATCTCCTTGCCGATGTGACAGTGGATGACAAAGGACACGTTGTTGTTGTTGGAGGAGGAGGAGGAGGGCTCCTTGAGCGGCTTCATCCTCACCAGATAGAAGGCTTTCTTCCGCTGCTTGTCGCCCCCGCCGGTGCCAGGCGGCACGGAGCCCTCCCTGCAGCCGAAGGCGGGCAGCGAGAACATGCCGGGATGCCTGCTGCCGCCGCCGCTGTAGTGTGAGAGAGCCGCCATCCCCTGCACTCAGCAGTCAGCTCACACACACTTCCTCAGGAGGAGGGGAGAGCTGACCGCCCCCCGCCCGGGCACAGCTCACAGCCCTCTACCTGTCCTGCCAGCAGCCCATGCCACACTGCCAGCTGCCAGGCCACTCACACTACCACTACAGGGGACGCTTAAAGGGGAGTCGCCAATCCAGCTGACTCTTCACACTGGCATCTTCTCCTGCCCTATTCTCTCACAGGAAAACACTGAGAACATTGCTGTTACCTCCCACAGTAGATCTATTAGGATGTGACAGACATGGAGGGCATGAGGGAAAGTCACACAAGTTCAGTCTGTCAACTCCTCAGTTTGCAAGATGTTCTGCAGCCATGGGAAATAAAGATGAGCGAACCGGGTTCGGGTTCGAGTCCATCCAAACCCCGATCGTTCGGCATTTAGCGGGGACTGCTGAACTTGGATAAAGCTCTAAGGTTGTCTGGAAAACATGGATACAGCCAATGACTATATCCATGTTTCCCACATAGCCTTAGGGCGTTATCCAAGTTCAGCAGCCACCGCTAATCAAATGCCGAAAGTTCGGGTTCAGATGGACTCGAGCATGCTCCAGGTTCGCTCATCTATAATAGTACATTACATATAGATGGCGATATATGGCACAGCCACCCTCATCCACACTGCTGGACTTTGTGGTCCTCATGAGTGGACTGTATAGGCCACAACAGCCCATAGGCCACCCAGCCATAAATGCCACAGTCCCAATCACGGACGGCACATTACGGCGTGTCACAGTCACACGATTGGCTGAGCACAGTTATGCTCAGCCAATCGCGGCTGAGCAGCTCATGACGCGGCAGAGGGTGGCCGGCATGAGGGGAGGTCGGAGCGGTTCGGCCGCCCGCCCGAAGATGACATCATTGTCTCAAGATGGTGGATGGGGGTCGACACAAATCAGGTGAGTATAGAGCACTACATTTCCTGGGGTGGCGTGGGTGGAAACACGGGGAAGGGGGCCATTCACTAACATAACATACATTAGTTGTAGTTGCCTTACAAAGTTGTATAACTTTGTAATGTGTGTTATTTAGTGAATAATTGCTTACCGCCGCACTACCCCTTTAACTTCATTATAGTAGTCCGCACATTCCGCTTACACTGCAGGTGAAGAGCAATGATTTAGATGCTAGTATAGAAGGTCAGATCAGCCCACAGACGGGAGGTTTTATGTTCATCTGCTAAATTGCTGGATCGTCGGCCCATGTAAAGGCCCTATTACACAAAACGATTATCGGTCATTACGGAATAAAAGGCAATAGAAGGCAATGACCAGCCAACATGAATAATGTGGTGGTAATAGTGGCGGCAGTGAGCGGGGAACAAGGAGCAAACGAGCGCTGAAAGCTCTGATTATTATAATCAGAGTGCAGGATCTCATACAAACAGTCACTATATGTGGCATAACTTTTCTTCTCCTTCTCTTTTAGTGCAGTATTTTCCTGCATATAAGACTACCGTTTTAACCCAGGAAAATCTTCTCAAAAGTCAAGGGTCGTCTTATACACCAGGTGTTGTCTTATAGGGCGGGTGCTGAAAAACTTTGGAACTGGACTGGAAAATCTGTGGTTGCCGCATACGGTGGGAGAAACTAAAAAAAAATACTGCATCCCTGCTGTTTGTGTCAACTGTATGAAGGGCAGAGGAAGCTGCAGGCGTCCGGGGTATGGAAAAAAGAGATACGGTAGCCTGGCGCTGTGCCCAGAAAAAAACACCTCTTCCACCCGTCTGGCCGCCCTTGTATCCTAACGTATTACTGTACCTCCTCTTCCTCTAAGTTTTAGCTGTTGTCTGATGTTTTTTTATTAATTTTTATTTGTTGTGCGTTGGAAGTGGGGTAGTCTTATATGGCGAGTATATCCCAAACGCTATAACTGGAAAAGTTGGGGGTCATCTTATATGCCGGAAAATACGGTAATTCCTATTGTGGCTACTAAATATGTTCTGTCCTTTTACACCTGTATGAGACCCTATTAATAACTGTGAAAGTAGCCTTACAATAACCAGTGCTGACTGCTTGCTGTCATGATAAGGACACCCTCTAAGGGTGGTATTACACGAAGCGATTATCGTTCGAATAATCGTTCAATCGGTCGTATTTGAACGATTATCTTTAAGTGTAATAGTAGACAACGATTAAACGACGAACGATTGGTCGCTGGTCGTTTAATAGGTTTTGAATCTATTTTTATCGTTTGTCTTTTACACATCGTTCGCACATCGTTCGTTTGAATAAGATGTCGTTAGCCGTTCCCTGTTCATTCGCAAATTGAAAGGGGAGTGTTCTTGAATTTTGTTGCTCCAATATAACCGATAATCTTTCCGTGTAGTAAAACGAACGATTATTAGGCAACCGCTATTGCGATCGTTGGAGATCGTTTATCGTTAATCGTTAATTGAAAAAAATCGCTTCGTGTAATACCACCCTAAGCTTGGGGCTTAGTATTCTTCAAGGGGGGAATGAAAAGATAGGAACCATAACTGATAGTTTCCAATGTTCTCACTAAATTCCTAAAATAAATCCCATCGTCCTTATGAATTCCATTGTGCATACATGACACATTTTAATATTTTAGGTCAGTTTAAATTTCTGCACATGGAAAAGTGCTTTTGATTTTCTCCTGAAATATACAGTATACTGTATGTAGATTAAAGGTGCTATGTCCTATACATACTTCATGGTCTAAGGAGATTTGGGGTCAAAGGAGGAAAGAATATACTTGTTAAATTGATTTCATTTTTAACCAACATGAACACATGCTACAACCACTAACATTGGCTCCTGTACTCAATGTTACAGACGCTTATTTCACGGGAAGTCAGCCAATCTGTTAGTATGTGGGAGAAAACGGAGCATACCCAGTCTAAACCCACACAAACATGGTGAAAACATACAGAAACCATGTGAAAGGTAGTCATGAACAATCTGCAGCATCTAAGGGTCTTTTCATAAGGGCAGAGCTTGTTTAATGAGCCTTTTACATAGCTCAGTGAATGATCGCTTGACCCTTTGTGCGACCCTATACCTACATTATTGTAGGCAGCAAACCCCCTTTGCACAGGGAGATGTATAGCCCATTGACAATAATTTTGAGAGCCATATAATCCAAGCAAACAACCAACAAATCAGTACTTGCTCATGCTGTACATCGGCCATTCACTGGGGATTTTACTCCATTACCACCTCATAAAGAGGACACTATTGCTTCTTACTTTGCATTAGATTGTATTGTGAAGAAATTGTGCTTATGGTTCCTATATTATACGCCAAATGGTGAAATGCAGTTACCAAAGAAATTAGGGTATTTATGGCTTTATGGTGCCGTTATGGCCCTGTGGTGCCGTTATGGCCCTGTGGTGCATCTATGGCCCTATGGTGCCGTTATGGCCCTGTGGTACAGTTATGGCCCTGTGGTGCAGTTATGGGCCTATGGTGCCGTTATGGCCCTGTGGTACAGTTATGGCCCTGTGGTGCAGTTATGGGCCTATGGTGCCGTTGTGGCCCTGTGGTGCAGTTATGGCCCTTTGGTGCAGTTATGGTCCTATGGTGCCATTGTGGCCCTGTGGTGCAGTTATGGCCCTATGGTGCCGTTATGGCCCTGTGGTGCAGTTATGGCCCTGTGGTGCCGTTGTGGCCCTGTGGTGCAGTTATGGCCCTGTGGTGCCGTTATGGCCATGTGGTGCAGTTATGGCCCTGTGGTGCCGTTATGGCCCTGTGGTGCTCCCTTTTTTGCAGATTAAAGTAGTCAGGTTAATATCAGTATTCTGAATACAGACATGTACTTCATATAACCTGTATTAATTTCTAGTTTGTCCATAGAAAATGTTTGCTGTCCATGATTTTTTTTTCTAGTGATAAATTACCTCAAAAAATGACAAATTTAGGTTGGTGATCCGCCTGACACTGATTTAAAAACAATAGGGCCTATGCACCCCCAGATTTACTAAAATATACACAAGAGAGCTAGCATATGTTGTAGCTGAAACGCACACTTGCTCAGTACCAAGTGCACAGGTCACATGCAGGTCTATACCTCTTAATGAATGACCAGAATACTAAGGCAACAGGATTTTACTAAGGCCCAGCGTGTGAGCTATTCGTTGTGGTTTCCCCCAACAGGTGGGGTTTCCTGAGATCAGCATGTCATACACTGCACCTAATCCACAGTGCATTGGACTACAATGAGCCATCTTTTGGTTGTCTGTGCATTAGAAAAGCAACTGTTTAGCAGGCGTAAGATGTGGTAGTCCCCTTACTGCTAAGTCCAGCCCACTTTGTGGAAAGCCGTAATGTGACTTGCACAAAAGTTTTTAAGTTTTATACACCAGAAAAGTGACATGAGTGGGTTGGTAAACTGCAATTTGTTGTGCTCTGAACTTGACTGTGATGGGACTGTGATGGGATGTCTCTTTAAAGGATATGACAAACACTGCAATGATTAACTTCTCATTGGCTTCCAAGACTCAAGAGTAGATGAAGATAATGGATAAGAGAAAAATCTGCTGTATTTTAGTAGCTCTTCTGTTTGACTGGTAGGAGGTTTCCCATGCAGGAAAATCCACCCCTCCATGACATCTATATAATCTAACAGGGCATATTGAAAGAGGTTTCCACAACTAACAAACCACATTGACGGGCAATGTAACAAAGACCGAGACTGTTACAGAGACTGTTACTATTATTTAATGTTTAGTCCTAAAACAGATAAATAAAATCACTAAGAAAAAAAATAACATATAGTTAGGGATTCGCCTCACGTGGCTTGCAGGTGAAGTAAATCTGTTCTTCTCCTTCCCAGAGTCCTGAAATACTACCTCAAGGAAAGATAAACATATCGAGCCATGGGGTTATTGTTATGGCATCTCAGCAATGTTACAGATTAGCTCCCGGAATGTGAAAGTAAACAGAATGGGACTGGAGCAGGCAAATGCTTGGCACATGACATCACAACACTTCCATACACTGACTGTGAAGGCGGATACAACATGTCTTGTCCAGACGGATGTTGGAGGATTACAAGGAAATGGCTGAGGCTTTTAGGCATGTTTTCTTATATGCAAAACACTTTTTACTAATACAACAGAAATGGGATTTAATATCCACTGATTATAACAATAAACATTCAATCCATATATCAAAAGATCTGAACGTCTTAACCTATTCTTTTCTTCCTTTTCAGGTAATTTAGGAACCGCAGCCAATAACTTTCCACTTCTGGCAGTAAAAAGAAAATCTGATTTTCAGACGGATTTATTTTGTCACCTAATAGCTCCATGTGCTGTAACCTCCTCTGACAGCCAACAATTCATTTATATTGAGAACAATTTCCTTTCCTCAGTTTAAAGGGGCTGTCTCAGATTAGAACAATAGTGTTTTTTGGCTACCACCTGCATCACTCTTGTCTTAGCGTTTCCCAACTAAGATTCGTATGGTTCCTATGAGACCCGCTCCACACTTCTGAGGCTATCCCTTTAACTAAACAAAAAAAATTAAAGATCATCTCTGTTAGAGAGCATTAAAGGGAACCTGTCACATTAAAAATGCAGTCCAATCTGCAAGCAGTATAGCTATAGAAAAGGAGTTGTTGAGCAGATACATATATAGCTCTGTGGGAAAGGTTCTAGTATACATTTGTAATTTATGTAAATCTCTGCTCATTCTGGACAAGTAGTCATGTAAACAGCCTTTTCTCATATACAGCTGTCAATCACTGGGTAGGACCGCCCACATGACTATTTAGCCCAGAATGAACAGAGGTTATCCTGGAACTTATCCCACAAAACTATATATATAATCAGTCTGCTCAGCAACTCCTGCTCCATAGATAGCTTTACATTTTAAATGTGAGGGGTTCCCTTTAAAAGTAGGGAACGTAGTGAATACAAACACCACAATAATGCTATCATACTTTAGGCAATAGCTTCTCTACATGATTGAAACATGGCTTGAGCAGTAAGCACAATAAAATATACTGTATTACACTCTGACTAGAAGCTGTGTGTAATATTCAATGTGTAAAAGACTATATTACCCCTACATAAAACTATCACATAGTTTATGTCATTTAGATAGAGAACTCTATAATAACTCAGCATAACATACAGGAATATTTGTCGTTATACTACACCTTATTTCATGGCAGGCTAAGGTTATGGTCACACTCAGGATTTTGGTCTTTTTTTCCTGCAAAAACAATGGCTGTTTCTTGCACTTATCTTTTGCTAAAAGATGGCAGTCTTTTTTTTCAAATAACGTCCAAAAATATGGGTGCAATACATACAATATGAATATTACCAGCTATTTTTCTAATTCAATTGAGAACATAGCCGGCGGAAGCAGATTGCCAGCCTTTTCCCTTGGGTGCCTTGTCTAGTCTGGCCTTTCCTTTTCGACCTGTCTGACAGAGGTGACCCCAGCAGGAGCATTGACTCAACAAGGCTCTTCCTCTGTGTCAAGGTGATTGCCCCATGTGATGGCTTCACACCATAACAACTACTGCAGATATGGAGCTAATAATACCAATATTCAACTGCCCTCAACAGAACACACTACAGGGAAGCCATCCATTGGGTCACCAACAAGGACATGATGGCACTTAACAACACCTCATTTACCCCTGGTTATGATGTAGATGCATTCAAATGTATAAAAACATAATACTGAAATATTGGTAAATACGCCATAGAGGTAGGCCTTGTCACTGCTATAAAGCCTGGCAAACGGAGGGCTTCAGAGCTAATGTGATCACCCCTACATGTCAGGGGAAATCACTGTACCCACTCAGCCCACTTCATAATTACATGTCTTTGTACAGTATTTGCACAACCTAAATGAGCACTACATAAGAACACAGCCTACTGTACGGATACTGTGCGCTACATCTTTCCAATTTGACCTAACCATTGTAAATGAATGTAATACGCAGTGGCATAGCAATAGGTGTTGCTGCGGTCAGATTTGGGAATGGGTCATATTGCACTAAGCCCCAGAGCTGGTATAATTGGCTTCTCGCTGGGTCAGACAGCTGCCTTTGCCACCTGCTAATTTACTTATGAAGTTTTAATTAAACCATTACTAGGTACATTATGACATACATCATCTGACCAAGCGATATCCCATTGTTTCTCAAGGTTTTAGTCCATTATGTTGTGTATTACATATTTCCTTTTCTACATGAGGACATGACACTGTCTAATATACAGATGCAGCTAAAGTCACTTTAGGACACCAGAACTACTCAAATTTAAAGGGAATCTGTCAGCTACAATTATGTTACAAACTGCTGACACTATAAGATAGTGGTTAGGACAAGGAGACACATATCACTTTTCATACATCCAGCTGTGCTCCCAGAATGTAGAAAATGTAACACCTCCTTGCTCCCCCTACTATTCCTGATCCTGCTTGGGACTCAGCTTCCAATTGTCAACCAAGCAAGGAGGGGGAGAAAGGAGACACTCTAGGCAACATGTACAGCCACATAGTGGCCCAATAGGCAATTGAACCCACGTGACCTTTGAAATATATGTGTTTCACCAATTGGCTTTTAAACTGCATGCGTGGGACTTAAGGATCTCTTGGTTAAGAATTATTAGTGCACTGGCACACCAAGAGGGGAACCCCTCAATGTTGTTATATTATCATTTGGAAACCAAGGGATCAATTTATTGATCCTGCACATGCTCCCTACTGTTTAAATGTTACCATACACATTAATCAGTTGAGGCTGTTCAACTTCCTAAAGTATATTGGGGCCTCCCCACTCTCCCCCAACAGATGATAGTGGGGAGACAATGATCTGGCATGTTGGATTTAAACAGCCTAAAGGCTCTATTAGACGAAACGATTATGGGCCGTATTGGGCTGATATCAGCCGTTACAGCTGAAAATCGTCACATGTAATAGAAGGCAACAATCAGTCGACATGAACCATGTTTACAATGTTGGGCTATGTTCACACAACCTATATTTTCGTAAAATCACGGCCGTTGTACAACGGCTGTGATTATTACGAAAATATACGTTACCTCTCCTTCTATGGGATTCCGGCCGCAGTGTATACACATAGTATACGCTCCGGCCGGAATCCCTAGCAGCGCCGCAAACACTTCTATTATCCTCCCACATTATGCTGCTAAACTGTCTATATTGAAATGCTTATGGTACATCAGGGTAAAGTGGGTTATACAATTGCATTGTGCAGAGAAGGATGGAGATCTTATTAGGATCAATACCTCTATTATTAATAATCATAATAGCTGCTTTCTCCTCAGAAGAACTGAATATTGAAGGACCTTGTTAGAAGTGACAGTATTCACTGATGAAGAGGATGCATTTTTAATGGATTATTTCTTTGCCGTTATATATTTAGTTATTATGTACATTATGTACATTATTATGTACATTACGTCATTACTTTATACTGAAGCTCAACTTTCTGAAGACCAGCATTAACACAAAAAGTAGGCCTGATATTGCTTAAGCATTGCCCCTTGCTGGCAGACAGACTCCCACTGATAAGATATGGACAGCCCATCCTAAGCATAGACGTACCATATAAGCTTCAATTATATAAAAAGGGAAAAGGGGCAATACCAGGCACAGCTTAAAGTGTCACTGTTCAAAATCTAAATCAACAGTAGATGTGATATAAAGCAAGTTTTCAATTTACATTCATTATTTATTTTTTAGTTATCATGGAAAACACGGTACTTCCTGTTTTCTGACCGTTTTTTTTTAAAAAACAGGAAAAAACAGTCAGAAAACAGGAAGTCCTCTGTATCCCAGGCTATCGGAGTGCTCACAGAGAGAAGGCAGTCATGTGACTGATGACTCTCTGTACTGGCTGGAATTCCTGTGTATAGCCTTTTTTTTTTTTTCAACCAGCACAAGACTAAAACTCTGCCTTCATGAGACTGGACCTGGATTTCTGGTAAGTACAGCTTTATTTTACAGCATGATAACAACAACAAAATTAATGAATTTAAATTGCAAACTTACTTTATATCACTTTACATCTACTGTTGATTTATATTTTGAAAGTTATAACAACAGGGACACTTTAAATTTGTGTAAATGAAACACCTTGTTGGTCTGCTCAAATCTGAGTACAAATCACTGAAGTAATCTAAAGCCATAGCTCCATATATAATAAAGTCATGGAAACACCTCTCACAATGTTTCAGGTCTAATTTATATCACAGTGGCCTAGTATAACACATTTAGTTGTGCTGAAAATCTGCCAATAGTGCCACTACCTGCACATTTTTAGACCCCTATATACCATATTACAGATTTAGCTTTAGTTGAACTGGTTGAGTAGCATGCACATAAGATCTATCCAGTTGCACATGCAATGTGAATATTGCAATGGGGCAATTAGAACAACTGCATTAATACTCACATATATAACACACCATATCAGTTCATGCATTTTAATATTTATTGGTCCCTGTTCCCACCTGCATTAGTGTCATATAAATTTTTATCAAATGAAAGCTGCAAGACCAGTGTGGGTAGTGTAAAACCCACAACTATTTTGCTCCTTTTATTTCCTGATTTTAAATGAAGCCTACATATACAGCTCTCCATGATGAGCGAATCTGGGAGTTACAGTATGGGTACAATTGTCCATTATTGAATGACAGGATTTGTCACACTGCAGTAGGAGAGCTCTGCAGAAATCATGCAATGTGAACAGCATAGCTGAAGTACAATTCTGGCCACCACTAAGCACATTTATTCAGTATAATAACGTTCAAAGCCTTAACATTTGGTTTTACGTTGCATGTTTTATATACTGAACTAATATTAACTGCCCTATATTTTAAAAAGTACAAGGAGATATTCCACATGAAAAAAACCCTCTGTTTAGCATTAGTATTCCAAGGGTTAAATATACAAGCCGTGAAGAATGATTTTGCCAGCAGCCATTTTCACTAAATGAGACGCGCTACCTGCTAGGATTTTTTAATGGACAAAAATAGCTGATGTTGCCCTGGGGACCGGCAATGGTTTCCTTCCTAATATTATAATGGCAGTCTTGTGATTTAATTACAAAATTCACGGACATAGGATTATTTTGTTGATGACGTATTTTATAAGGGGCATCAAGATTTATCATCACTATAGAGCAGTATATGCTTTCATACGCAAATCTTACATTCAGATGTAACACAGGAATGAGCGGACTTTATGGAACACTTACATGCTAGAAATCTACAGTACATATAGAAGAAGGCATACTAATGTGCCGACACCAGCAGCCATTAAGAATTGCTTTGGTTCATAGACAAATGACGATGATTGACAATAGGAAGCAGATTTTCATGTTTTTCATGGCAGCACAGCTGCATCAGAACAACAGTGCGCTATGAATATTCCGTATTTGTCTGGATCTCACACAAGGCTCATCTCTGTATGGAGGAAGAGCTTGCAGCTAGTTTGTTATATACTGTTTGTTTTTTATTAGTTGTATTTTTATTAATTTTTCAGAAAAGAAAAAACAGAACAAGTAGCCAAGGCAAACACGCCCAAGGTATAAGCACAGAAAACAATATGTGCCTCATGTTTAAAAGGTAGTAAGGCAGTTCACAATTATATACTGTTTTTAAAGATGTTCTAACTCGTTTAGTGAAAATGTTTTAAAATCTGGTTTGAGTGTTCATATTACAGCTGGGACATGTTCATAAAGCTGGTAATATGAGTATGGTAAGTACACACACACACATATATATATATATATATATATATATACTGTATTTAAGAAATATTCTGTAATTACAATTTATAAGACTTTCTATATTCGTATTATTGTATTCTATTTCTTTTAGTACAATGCAGCTGATTTTTTATAGGACGTGGATATCTCATTTCATGGACATGGTCATATGGTGAAAATTGTCCTAAAGCTAATATTTTTACAATACAACAAGTGACCACATATCTGCATTGCAGCACATAGACAGAGTATACTGTGTAACTATAAGAAGGTGTGAACTGACCATATGGGCATTAGAGGGGTGTTCAGGTCTTTGGGAACATCCTCAGTAAAGCAGGTAGAGCACGTCATTTTAGTAAGCAGAAAGGCAGGGGTGAACCAGAGGGCCTGTTTTCTGTAGTCTGGTTTAGGGGTTTGGACTATATATGGACTTAGGGACATTGATGTTTTGTGATATCATAATTTATAAATTGTGATTAACACATTAATATTGTCTGATGCCCCTCCAAACAGTTTTTAAATTGCCTAGTGTGTTTATGTTTTCATAAGTCATTTGGGTAATCATGGTATGGTATCTAATACAGAAGAAATATTTTTGTCATATGATATAGTTTCTAGTATCCATTATTTGCTCAAGGACATTGTATGTGATACAGTGCTTAGTGTAACCCTTTTCTTGCTGTGATGCTGCTGCTTTTTTCCTTCCTGCTCAAATAGCATGTTGAATACCCAGTGCATTAGTAACCCCTTCTTCCCACGCATGCTAGCACAATGTCAGCAGTGGCGTAGCTACCATAGGGGCAGTTGCTATGGGGCCCTTGCAGGAGGGAGGCCCGGGGGAGAAGGTAAAAGCGTCTGTCCTTCTGCTTAACCCCTTACTGCAGTGTGTAAGTGACCCAATCTTTACTTACATGCTGCAACACAAAAAAAGGGTTAACAAGCAGTAGACAGATCTCTGCTTCACTGACTGATAACCCCTGATATCTGTGGCTGCCGCATTCAAGTAGAAAGATGTGCAGAGTTCCGTGCAGAGGTCAGGGGTTATCAGTGCACTAGCAGTGAAGTATATATATATATATATATATATATATATATATATGCGCAGTGCTTTGTGTTGTGCGTAGGGGAGGGGGGCCCCTTAAAATTTTTTTGCTATGGGGCCCCGGGAATCCTAGCTACGCCCCTGCACCAGTATGTGCTTTTACTGGCCAGTGAAGTAAGGGAAAGGATGTCCCTAGTTTGTACTATTGGCTTCTTGAAATAGAATGTGAAATAGCTGTGCACCATAGTCGGGGTTCTCAGGGGCCCAGTAACAGCAGTGAAAGCACTAAAGTCACCTTTTGGGTTAAACTTGTACATGTCTTTACTGCAGCTCCATACAGAGCCTTTTTTTTCAAAATGGTGTCAGTAGTTTTGAGTACCAAATGACGTCCGTCATTTTGCGTTTATAAAATCTCTTTATAATGGACAATGTTTGGATGGATGTCAAATTAACGTTCATGTTAATTATTTATTGATCACTGTTTTTTTGTTTCACTGTCTTTTCACCGTCTTTACTACTAAATTCAATGGACCTTCAAAAAAGAACCACAGCCAAAAGGGCCTGAACTAGAATAATTTACCAACATGATGTGTATGACCAGGTGTACTGCTATGTAACACATTGATTCTTCCGCCTTTTTATCATGTGTTTTTGAAAACACTTGTATTTAGAAATCCTTCCCCTTGGATAATGTGGGATTGTTGTTCTTTCAGCGTGTCAATGTTTATGTTATTGTGTAATATAATATGCTTGTTGATATTACATGCCACCAGTAATTAGGATCTGACTCTCTATATAGTCATGTCTGTGTCACTATGTATCACCCACTTTCACCTACATATTTTAATGCTGTTCATTTGGAGGCGGCTTTATAGAGTGAGATATATCACCCAAACCACATTTTCAGCTCCGCAGTCTTGGACAGATTTCTCTCATGGAGTATTAGGAACAGCAGTGGGATTATACCAACCTTAATTATTTGCTCCCATCTGTTCATTACGAGTCTACATCCTGTCTTGTTGCAAAGTTTATTTCTACTAATGTAAATGTAAAAAGACTGACATAAAGAATTGTACAAGGTTGTTAGACCACTGTTTAAGGGAACAAACAAGCTCATGTCCCCATGAAAAATGGTCTCAGTATTTTGATTTTTGCAAATCGTATCCTTATCTGCATTAGATATTCGAAACCAGAATTTTCAGGGTAATCATGGACACAGGGGAATAGTTAACCCACACCTAACAGCCATGTAGACTAGCAATTGCCTAGGAGAGACATCACCCAATAAGTGTTTGTGTGAAGTAGTAATTAACTGCTTCAGGGCACTGAAAGTGATCAAATACGCCTCAAGTATCCGAAGTTACTGAAAACAGCGCTGGCTATAAACTTCACTGTGTGATATATGAACAGCTGGGACTACATTGGGAAAGTTATATAGTAATTTAGGCTTTGTCCAGCAGAGAAACATAATTGGGATGATCATTTCTAGTGAGGTATCCAGCCTGACATAAAGCACTCTATTAGCTAATCTCTGGCATAATAAGCAATTACATAGAGAAAACTATGCTTTGTACAATGGAGTGTGATTGCTTTATGACTGCAACATTGTTTCTAAGGAATTATACTAGCCGGACATCTAGAATGTTAAAGTATGGTGCTATGGATACATGTGACAAACCATCTTGGTATATTGTATTATCTCTTGTAAATACTATAGTATGACTGATGCTGACAACAATCGCAAATCTTTACTTTTATTAAAAATATCTGAAACAAAACTTTACAGTATACTTTGAGGCTCTTTTCACACAATGTAAGAGACCGGCCGTTCCATGACCCGCCTCTGAAAAGATGATCCCGGACGGTACTGCAGTAACGGCCGGATGATCTTTGCAGCCGCAGAGTTCTGATGCGGGCGCACCCGTACGCATAGCATACTATGCTACACAGTATTATGCTACACTCGCTCCACAGTGTGCACTGACATGGTTTTCATGACATGGTTTTCATGGGATCACGGTTTTTCATGATATGGTTTTCATGGGATCCCGGTTTTTCATGATATGGTTTTCATGGGATCCCGGTTTTTCATGACATGGTTTTCATGGGATCCCGGACGGGATACCATAGAAGGCAAGGTAACGTATATTCTTGAAATAATCACGGCCGTTGTACAACAGCCATGGTTTTACGGAACTATACGTTGTGTGAACATAGCCTGATAATAATATGTATACACAAAAACACACACGGGTCAATTTTAAACGAATAACTAATAACGCCTATGAACAATGATCTACATTTAGGCGACAGTCACACATCCCTAAGCTGACTGTATATCGCGGACTGACCTTTTTAATCCTTATGGAACTCCCTGTATCATAATTCATTTTAACAGTGAGCTCCGAAACAGTTAAAGCTCTACACTACTGTACTGACACAGCCATGTCAGTTCAGTAGTGTAGAGCTTTAGCCATTTCGGAGCTCACTGTATCATAATGATTTATAATGCAGGGAGTCCTATAAGAGTTAAAGAGTTTCGTCTATGATGTACAGCTTACGGACCCTATATTACAGACGTGTGCCTGCAGCATTAGTCTTTTGTAGTCTAATAGTTATTTCCTAATAAATAAGATTAGTAATTGTATCAGCAGTCATAAGATACAAATGCTATCTTATCCCCTTCTAGTGGCTTTTAGTTTTCCTCACCCTGAGTACAGGATCCAAGGATATGGATGCCTTATGGGCTATAATTTCTGACTGTGCTGATGACGTCCTGGACATTTCTAGAAGCACTACAGGTCCAGATTTATGTACAGATATATATATATATATATATATATATATATCAAATGGCCTAAACATTTACTTTCTGGTCTAGTTCATGAGACCCCTATCAAGCAGGTTATGTTGCCATAAGTTGGATGATGTTATTTTTCCCATGGAACAAATGGGTGGCTTAACGTGTAACTGTTACTTCAGGTGACTTTTTAGAAAAAGCTGTCCTCTGTCTTAGCTGTATTAGCACCCAGGTTACCACTTTTCAAACTTTTTCAAATTTTTGTTTCTGCTTTTCCTCTGCGCTGGCTCCTATACAATATATAGACTCCAAAAAGTGCATCCTACAATCCTTCCTGTAACCTTCAGAATTTACCAGATTTTATCTCTGTCCAAAAACCCTGCATACACTTCGCCTGCTTCTTAGCACTAGAGATAAGCGAACTGTTTGGACTTTTGGTCCGAAAGCAGTTCGCTCTCTCGTCATGCCTGTGATCCCGGCCACATAGTTGCGCTCCCGGGAATATGCGGCCAGGATATTCCAGGGAATCGATGTTGAAATCCCTGGAATATCCTGGCCGCATATTCGCGAGATCGCAACTATGTGGCCGAGATCACAGGCATGACGAGATAGCGCTGATGCCGTCGGACCAAAAGTCTGACGGTCCGCCCATCTCTACTTAGCACTACCTACTCACACAACCCCCTCGGCCTCTCCTTCCTCCATTAGCTTGTATGGGTAGTGTGAGCCCATCTTCACTCTGTTTTACTCTGTTGTCCATCACTGCCCCCTTGCTCTTTTGCCCAATAAGATTTTATTGTATTTATTTGTTATATAGAAGTAAAGCTTTAAGTAAATCCAGATAAAGAGACACGGGTAGTTAGTTTTATCTTCTCTGCCTTCTAGAGAAGGTCGGGAGAAAAGGTCTGCCTCTATGACATCCATGTGTCCGCGTATTGTAGGACAAAGGGAAAAGGGTGTACTGTATATGACAACTTCTTTAAAGGTCAGGGCTGGTTCATGCTATTAAGAACATAATAATCTAACAATGGAAAATCAATAGTTCATGTATACTGTTGCATTTTCAATTACTTTTCAATTGTCTACTGCTTACATTTTTTTCTCTTTCTAATTACTTATGCATACCTAAATAATATAAAGGTCACCATAAGACAAATTATTTATATTTCACTTACATTTCCCACTACTGTTGAAAACATCAGAAGACCTTGTATAGAAGAGAGCATCTCTGATTTATTGGTATGTGCTATTAAAATGATGTAAGGTCATCAATGACCGCGCTCTGTGGGAATCTGGCTCTGAGGATGAGTTTTGGAATTGCTAAACATATGTGCATTATTGTCACAGTGTATAATTGCTGGAACGTCTAGGACCAGATGGCTTCAGGTTATTAAGGGCAAAATCATTAAGTCCAGCTTTAAATGAACTCATTCAGATGCAACTCAAAGGAAGCTAAGCCAGTGTCATTGTGCTGGTACAGCGCATTTCTTTAACAGCAACTGCAAAAGAAATCACCACCATGATCAAGATGATTGTAGTGGTGAAGCTCTCTGTATCCTTATTATGCAATGCCTGCTGTCAGCAGTATCTTACAACTTGCCATTGTATTCAAGGTGTTATTATTTAGGTCTTATTCCGATTAAACAAAAATATGGTTAGATCAAGGTGTACAATATACTGTAGAATATTGTAGCAGAGAAGCTCAGAATATACAATCATCTGAAGTACAGTATAAGCACTTGCATCTTCTTCCAGAAAATGTCTTGGTTGTCATATGGTTGCAGTGGTGTTACTGTGTTTCACTATGTTCATCTTATACTGTTATTTGCTAAGTGAAATGTCATAGGTTGGTCATATGAGAATCTACTATGCTGACATTTAGTGTCAGAACATGTAAGTGCATGTGAGAGAGGTCCATTCACAAACACTGCCACATACTTTATATGTATTACACCAATATAATCCCTCAACAATAACAATGGTATAGCTACCAAAAGAAAGAAATGTAATTCACACAAATAGACCACATAGTATCTTTTAATTTTTATTTCACCAGATGCTTCATCAGGGAATGGTGGGTAACTGAGCTGAGATCATATTTATAAAGAAGTAAGACAATACATGACATAGAGTGCACACCTGATGCCTGTTTTGCTTTTTCACATTTTTTGTCATACCTATTACGTCACTTCTGATTCCTGCCGCGAACAAGCGAAACAGGCTTCAGGTGTGCACTCTATGTTTTATATTGTCTTAGTTCTATATAACTCTGAGCTCAGTTACCCACCATTCCCTTACAAAGCATCTGTGCAAAATGCATAGGGTATGGTGGGATACTAAGATGCCACAAGTATGTACCCATTACTATGGTAGTGGTGTCTTCCTTCCATTAAAGGAGAAGTCCAAGGAAAATAAAAAATTTTAAGCAGGCATGGGCAGGGAGAAACATACTGTAATAAACAAGCGCTACTTACCCATCTTGCCACTCCGGGACTCCCGCTGGGCTCCTGGATCTCCTTCTTCAGCGACATTACAACCTGGCTGATGGATTGCCGCTGAGCCAGTCAGTGACTAAGGCAGGACATGGCTGCAGTCATTGATTGGCAATCCATCAGCCAGATCTGGTATTTTATCCTGCGTAATAGTGCCATCGGAAGAGGGAAAAAGAGTTTCGGCAAGGTTGCCGGAACCCGCGACACATAGGAAGTGGTGAGTAGTGCTTGTTTACCATGTTTCACCCTGCCCTTGTCTGCTGGCAAATTTTTTATTTCTTCTTCTTCAAGATTACCAGTTTTATGTAAGTGCACTAAGGTGGCCCGCAGGCCCCTGGCCCTTTAACTGTGGTGGGGGTCCCATACAGTTTTTTGCCATGGGGCCATATTAATCCATGAATTATAGCTAAACCCCTGATTGCATAATTAACACTTCAGAGGGTCTACTCCTTGCAGTTGTAATACTACTACTAGCATCCACAAGCACTATAACTCTCAGTTTTCACTGATGCCAGAGACACTGTACACATCCCTGGGTACCGCACATCTTTTATGCAGGCTTAGGCTTGTTCACACTATGTATGTGTGCGGCTGTATTTTTTATGCGGCTGGAAATGTGCGGCTGAAACTCCGGCCGTTGGAAAAAATAGACATGCGGCTGAAAACATTCGGTCATTAACTTGGAAATCTGGTTCTACTAAAAATAACAAATAAAATCTTTAGAAAGTGATGCAAACACCTCTGGATGCATCTGGGAAAGCAGGGAAACAGTTTACATGAATTGCTATTAGCGGGGTTTGCGATCCTCTGCAGTAATGCCGATGTCTCTCATGGTTAATATATTTAATTAATAAAACACATTTTCGTTGTAATAAAGTCCCTTTCATTGTTCAATAATTAAATTTAAACGAATCCATCATTTTGCAATTAAATATACTGTTAAAATAAATATATATATAAATAAATGTATATTTATATATATATTTATTTTTTGACAGTATATTTAATTGCACAATAATGGATTCGTTTAAATTAAATTATTGAACAACGAAACTGATTTTATTACAACGAAAATGTGTTTTATTAATTAAATATTAATTAGTACAGGAAGCTCCAGTAAGCCGTTAATTCATATTGCCGGCAATAGAGCATTCTGTACTAATCAACACTTTACTTTAATTAAAACATCAAATGTTTCTTCTAATTATGTTATCACAATAGCATTATTAGAAGAAACATTTAGAATTATATGTGCGCTCAGCTGATTGGCTGATCGGCTCAGCGCACATATAAAGAGCCGGTCCGCAGTACAGTGACTGCATTGTGCTGCGGACCAGCGAAGAGACAACATCGGGGTGAGTATAGAGCTCTCCCCACCCCCTAATCTGCACTGCACCCCTCCCAGCAAGGAAGGGGGGTCATTTAACCCCTTCCTTGCTGGGATGGGTGCAGTCTGACATCAGTCTGGCCCCCAAGGGGTTAAGGGGGATGCAATACATCCTCCCTTAACCCCTTGGGGGCCAGACTGTAAGCAGCGATCTGTAAAGATGCTGCATACTGTAAGGAGCACAACACCGCTCACAATGATGGGTGTTGTGCTCCTGTTTGTGTGTTTTTTGTGTGTTTCTCCCTTTTTGTTTTTCAGATATCGGTATCCTGTGGATTACGTCGGATTCCGTGGACTACGTCGATGACCAGCGGTTGTTTGGTGTTTTTTTTTTTAATAAAATGGTCAATGAGGGGTGTGGGGGTGTTTTTATTTGAATAAAAAATATTTTAAACTTGTGTCTTGTCTTTATTTCTTTAATTTATAGACTTAGTAGTGGGAGCCGTCTAATAGACGGAATCCATTACTAAGTCGGGGCCTAGTGTTAGCCGGTATAAAATGGCTAACACTAACCCCCCATTATTACCCCAGTACCCAATGCCACCAGGGGTACTGGGAAGAGCTGGGTGCCAGTGGTCCCGGAGCGTCAAAATTGGCGCTCCTGGACCGGGCGGCAGCAGGCTGGTAAGATTTAGGCTGGGGAGGGCCTAAACCAATGGCTCTTCTCACCCTGGTGTTACCAGGCTGCTGTCGTTTGGTTTTTAACCCGGCTGGTTATAAAAATAGTGGGGACCCTATGCGGTTTTTTTAAAATAAATAAATAATTAAAAAAAAACGCATAGGGTCCCCCCTATTTTTATAACCAGCCGGGTTAAAAACCAAGCGACAGCAGCCTGGTAATACCAGGGTGGGAAGAGCCATTGTTTTAGGCCCTCCCCAGCCTAAATCTTACCAGCCTGCTGCCGCCCGGTCCAGGAGCGCCAATTTTGACGCTCCGGGACCACTGGCACCCGGCTCTTCCCAGTACCCCTGGTGGCATTGGGTACTGGGGTAATAATGGGAGGTTAGTGTTAGCCATTTTATACCGGCTAACACTAGGCCCCGACTTAGTAATGGATTCCGTCTATTAGACGGCTTCCACTACTAAAACTATAAAGTAAAGAAATAAAGACAACACACAAGTGAAAACATTTTTTTTATTCAAATAAAAACACCCCTACACCCCTCATTGACCATTTTATTAAAAAAAAACACCAAACAACCGCTGGTCATCGACGTAGTCCACGGAATCCGACGTAATCCACAGGATACCGATATCTGAAAAACAAAAAGGGAGAAACACACAAAAAACACACAAACAGGAGCACAACACCCATCATTGTGAGCGGTGTTGTGCACCTTATAGTATGCAGCATCTTTACAGATCGCTGCTTACAGTCTGGCCCCCAAGGGGTTAAGGGAGGATGTATTGCATCCCCCTTAACCCCTTGGGGGCCAAACTGATGGCAGACTGCACCCATCCCAGCAAGGAAGGGGTTAAGTGACCCCCCCTTCCTTGCTGGGAGGGGTGCAGTGCAGGGGAGGGGGTGGGGAGAGCTCTATACTCACCCCGATGTTGTCTCTTCGCTGGTCCGCAGCACAATGAAGTCACTATACTGCGGACCGGCTCTTTATATGTGCGCTGAGCCGATCAGCCAATCAGCTGAGCGCACATATAATTCTAAATGTTTCTTCTAATAATGCTATTGTGATAACATAATTAGAAGAAACATTTGATGTTTTCATTAAAGTAAAGTGATGATTAGTACAGAATGCTCTATTGCCGGCAATATGAATTAACGGCTTACTGGAGCTTCCTGTACTAATTAATATTTAATTAATAAAACACATTTTCGTTGTAATAAAATCAGTTCCGTTGTTCAATAATTTAATTTAAACGAATCCATCATTGTGCAATTAAATATACTGTCAAAAAATAAATAGATATATAAATATACATTTATTTATATATCTATTTATTTTAACAGTATATTTAATTGCACAACGATGGATTCGTTAGAATTAAATTATTGAACAACGAAAGGGACTTTATTACAAAGAAAATGTGTTTTATTAATTAAATATATTAACTATTAGAGGCATCGGCATTCGGCATCATTGTCGGCTATTTTTGAAGTACTCCGTACGGACCGCCTGTCAATCCACGGCCGCATTTCCAGCCGCAAACAATGGTCTTGTTCATTTTTTATGGGTCCGTTTACGATAGGGCAGTAGATTCATACATAGTGTGCACTGTGCAGCCGTATATCGTATACTTTCCAGCGTACGCATGAACCGGAAAAATCGGGCCGATGATTTACCGCCTGCAATACAGCCGCACAGATACATAGTGTGAACCTAGCCTTAAAGGGGAACTCCACATAAGAAAAACTGTTTTTCTATTAAAAGTACATTAAAAGTTATATAGATGTGTCTATACAATGTATTACCATATCTGTGTGGCTCTGCCACACTGGTAGCTGATAGAAATCCAGGAAGTGAAGATAATTGGCCTCTGTGCCAATTCACAATGTCTCCTGCTCTTTCTGCTTTCCTCCCTTAGGAGGCAAATCTTTCATGCTTCTGTCTCACATTGTGTGTGTTTGCTGAACACAGGCTGATGATGCAGACAGGGGGCAGGGCGTGATGTCACAGGAGGCTTAGCTGGATCCCCCAATCATCTTAGTGATTCACCATCTCTGGCCGGCCAGAAGCAGGTGCTGCAACTTCACTGATTGTGCAAAAGTCTGCAGTGAAATTAGGGCTATGTGCACACATTGTGGAGTTTCATTGCAGTACTGCAGCGTCTTCACAAAAATAATGCAGTAACACAATTAAATGATGCTAAACTGCAGAGAGGATCAGAGCCGGCACTGCCAATCCCACCTGGACAAAAAAACAAGGCATACATAGTATTTCCCATGTCCCAAGATAATATTGGTTAAAGTCCTTATCGTGGGGCTCAATTTCAAAAGATAAAAAATGCTTGATCATAATATGTGCGTGTGCAAGTTCTTTGCTTTATTCCAATATTGGCATTACAAGTAGTAACAGTGTGCTGTGTGTGTGTGTACTGCAAATAATTCAGTAACACAATGAAACGGAAATGTGTGAACACAGCCTAGATGTTCTGCAACGTATTTGGGCGGGGAATGGGCAGGGTGGAGGACTGTAATGAACAGCTGAGGGAAAGCATTGCACTCTGGAACCTGTAGTACTGTGAACAACTGCTCAACCAGGAAGTACAGAAACACAATACAGAACAAAACCCCCCAAAACAAATGGATTTTTGGTAGTTTCAGAACTGGGTTAGACAGTTTAGCAAAGCTATATGCTTCTGGAGCAGATTTTTTTTTTCTTTCCCAGCTGTGATAAAGGCTGGTAACAGCCGAAACTTACACATACTTAGCTTACACGTACCTGTTCACATGCTGTGGTTTATCAAAGTTTTTTTCTACAATAAAGTAAGTGTTTTTAAGGACTTTTTTTGCTGGAACATTTTTTCATTTGTGGATTGGCTGCTGCGGACTGTTCCCCGTAAAGTTCCTTCAGCATTTTTGTCCCAACACGATTAATATGGACAAGGTAGAGTGTCTTTCAAGCTGCCATTATATTTCAGCATAATTATGGTGTATGCGGTTTTTTCTCACGTTATTTTTTTTTTTTTCTACCTGGAGTTCCACTTTAAAAATGATTGTCATTGTCTCATATAATATACACTCATTGACAATAAAAATAAATGATGCACCCCGATATAAATGTTGGACTGTTGTAAAACTCAGCATGCAGTTATGTCTCGGCAGATATATAAATGATTACAGAAGTCATCTGATTATACACTGGGTCCTACTGGGCACTGATGGCTATTCTACGGGTCTGGATGCCCCCAGTGGTTGAAATTCACAATGAAGCAAAGAGCTACTTACCCAATGGGGGGATGGGGGATATTCCCTACAGAAGAACCTAGCTAATGGGGATAAAACCTGTAGAGTGGAACTTGCGATTGGGATAAATACCAGACCTGGCTAATTGGGGAGATTACATACTCAGGAAACCTAGCTACTGGGAAAAACCACAGGGGGACCTGGATAATGAGGCAATTTACATACTGGGGGGACCTGACTACTGGGGTAAATTGCTTTCAGGGGGGCCTGGCTAATGAGGAAAACTGGACCATGATTAAGGGTGTGTGAGATGCCAGAAACATGTTGGTTGGAAATTCTGCCTCTTTTGCTTTGTGTGAACGGACCCTAACATTGTAATCGCTTACATATATTACTATTACAATCACACACATAAAGTTTTATTTGATTGAAATTCCTCATGCCTTATGTTTTGTCAGAGTGTATATCTTTAACATAACTAGTCTGATACTGTGTATAATAACTCCAAGCAACTTGGTATATTCTTTAACAGCTGCTATGTGATCAAGCATGAACCTATTGGCTTATTCCTAGAACCTTAATGAATAGTTAGGGTTGATCTAAGGGGCTCCCTGGACGATAAAGAAGTACATTTCTGTCTATAAAACATATTGCTCACAGTTAAATGCAGAATTTGAGGCACTGCCATGTTGTTTAATGTGGACATGTAACACAATTATCCCTTTAATAGGTGAGCGAAATTGAGGGCACATGGAGGCCAAACTGTATAGAATCTGCTTGATGTTATCTTTATTACATTCATGTGGAGTTTAAAGCATTACTGTCACCCGCAGGAACTTTAGTTATCAGTAACTTCTGACATGGCTGAGGAAATGTCAAAAGTTACCGAAAATTACAGTAACTCTAACACTATAAAGCAAGTTACCATACAGCCAAAAGATTACAAGAAATTCCTGGGGTACGAATACAAAATTCAATAGCAGAAATCAACAACAAAGAAAAGCTTGGGGCACAACCTGGCAATCCAATGTTAGTGGGGCTGGAAATAAATCAACCTGGCAATCCACTGCCGGGGGGATACTGCATAGGTCAGGATCTAGGCTCAGCAAGAACTGCTTTTTTATTTATTGCAAATATTGTATGTACAGTATTCTGACAAACTCCCCCCCCTGCCAAACTGGCGTAGGGAACCTTATAGACCAGGCTATTCTCCCTACAAAACAATGTATGAAAATTAGCTCTCCCTCTGGTGCCACCCACATAATAATCACTTTTAAAGCTCTATCCTGGTCAGACATTGCCTTACAGGGTAGCTACTTTTGTCATATGAAAAGTCCAGCTTTCTTTCTTCTGAAGGAGAGATAAATTAAATCCTTAATTTTTTGGCATACCTGTTCAGCATTTACTACATTTTATATAGGGTGGTGAGTGTAAAAATGCATTTTTGATTCTGCATGGAGCATAATACATGTTTCCGTTTCTGTAGGGTTCAGGAAAAATTTATTTTTTCATAGACCATGCATTCATGTGGTTTGCTCTATGACATTGATATGCAGTCATAGTTTTTTTATCTTTTGAATGCAGCCTTTTTTGTCAGCTACTGTTACCTTAACACATTTTTTGCTGTAGGGCCTCCACCAATATTAATGCAGCCCTGTGTCCAGGCAAAATACGGCTTCATTCCCCATAAGTTTTTTTTATTCTGAATTGGAAAATTTACTGTGTGTTCTACAAATTCATAACGGGAATATTTTAAGCCCTGGATCCCCCTTACACTATGTATAGACTGACCCCAGGATGGGCTTAGCAGTCTTTTGTTCTGGCTATATATTGATCTCATTTGCCCAGGCATGCTCAGTATAACTTCAATCTGCTAAAAGATATCTGGCAGACGTTTCTGTACTTCATGCTTGTTCTCTTCTGTTTTCTTTTTTCATTTAATCCTCATGTGAATATCACGATGCCAAGACCAAATCTGTCACAGTTTACATAAGCACAGAAACTAAATCCATGTTACTTGACTGTTGATAATCGGGGTGCACAATAGTTTTTTTTTCCTTTCCCGTTGCTGGTTGCTTTGTAAATTTCTTAAGATTTAAACAATATACTTGCCTAGGGCTTTTACTATCTTCACACAAGTTGTGATATTAGTCATTCTCAAATACTATGCCAATGAAGGGATGTCAAGATGCCAAAATATTCCAGACACGGGGCAGAAGAATTTGTAAAGCTTGAAGTCCCGGAAGACTTTTTTTGGGTGTAGAGTTATAAGAATATTTGTCTGAGTACTATTCTTGTACTTTGCCCATTTATTAGTGCAGGAGTAGGGAACCCTGGTTCTTCAGCTGTTGCAAAACTACAACTCCCATCATGCCTGGACAGCTAAAGCTAAAGAGTTGTAGTTTTGCAACAGCTGGAGAGCCAAGGTTCCCTACTTCTGCATTAGTGTGTCTGTAGAAGACAACATGAAAAAATTAAGAAATAAATAAATGAAAATGGATAAAAATATATTTGTTAGTTGCATGTTTATGGGGCTATGATGCATTATATAGACATGGTGATGCCCAACATTTCAACAACAAAGGGCAGACCAAACAAAGTGCCCTATTACACAGAATGATTATCGTGCAAAAAATCAATAATTTGTTCTTATTTAAACGATAATCGTTCTGTGTAATTGCAGGCAAAGATCTAAAAATCATTCGTATGTCATTGATCGTTGATTTAGATCTGAACCTAAAATTATCGTTAATCGTTCGCTGTAATTCCACATTCGTTCGCTCAAGTTCCGCATTTTTTCACTAATCGTTCAGTGTAATTGCACATTGTTCATTGGGATCAGAAGGAGTATACGATCATAGTAACGATCACAATAATGATCGTAGTAACGATCGTAACTAAAGATTATCGTTCTGTGTAATATGGTGAACAATTTCAGGTTAACCATAAACAATCTTGTTTGCAATCGTTTATCATTAGTCGTTATTCGTTAAAAATCGTTTTGTGTAATAGGACCCTAAATCTCTGAGGTTTAGCCTCTATGATATGACATGTATCAGAGCAACCTCTGTGCCCTACAATACAAGTTTTATCAAATTATGGGGAATCTAAAGGGGTACGCCGCAGAAAGATATGTTTTCAAATCATCCGGTGTCAGAATTGTACAAAACAGAATATTCTTATCAGCTGCTGTATGTCCTGCAGGTAGTGGTTTATTCTTTCCTCTCTGACACAATGCTCTCTGCTGCCACCTCTGTCCCTGATAGGAACTGTCCAGAGCAACAGCAAATCCCTATAGAAAACCTCTCCTGCTGTGGACAGGTGGCAGCAGGGTACAGTGTGTCAGACTAGAACGAGTACACCACTTTATGGAGGGTATACAGCAGATGATAAGTACTATGATGATAAGTTGATTTAAAAAACATTTTTTTCTCTGGAGTACCTCTGTGGGGTGTCCCACTAGGGGTGTTACTATTATTAACACCTTTTGCAAGCTTGATGTATGGAAGCTGCACAGCTGAAGGATCGCAAAGGGTTATTGTGTTTATGTGTACCAGAATCTGTGAACCAGTATTATTTCTGCTTTCTTCTCTCCTATCATCTCTTCTCTATATTCTTCTGTTGCACTCTTTTCACTCAATCACAGCGCATTATACATGATGTAGAAGAAGTGAGTCACACAGGAAGAGTAGTTTAGTCTTAGCCAGTGCCCCGCATGGGTAGGACGCCAGACAGCACACTGTCACTTACTTTCTCTCAAGTACCCACACAAAGCACTATGCAGTGTTAAACCTCTTAGGAGAGGACTAGCCAACAGATAACCTCAACCCACGCCATAGACAAGAAGAAGTCACAGTGCAGGACAGTATCCACTATAAAGCCAAAGAGCTAGGAACTGATCCGGGTGGAGCAAAGTTGCAGTAAGCCTATGAACTCCATCTCGCAGTGCGGGTGTCAGCAGGTAACCCTCAGCATTCCGCTCAACCCAGGTAACAAGGTCTGGGACCTGTGTCACCCATTAGTACGGTTCAGCCAACGCTAGTGGGCATAAGGTGGTGTGAAGACTAAAGCACAGGTCAATACACAGGCACAGTTGTTGTTCTTCTTCTACTGGTCTTCTTCTTCCTTCTCCAACATCCCGGCAGAGCACTTTACTACATTGCTGGAGACTCTCACGACATCCTCCTCTCTGCTACTCTACCTCAACAAAACTCTACCAACATAACTATATCGTACTCAGCACTTATCTCACAGATCTGGTTGTCTTATGTGCAAGTGTTTATTGGAACTTTGTCCAGTGTATACCAAAGATCTTCTGTATTACCTGCTGCACATTTACAAGTAGTAAACTAACTCAACATTATCCCAGAGTCTGTGATTATTTATCACCACCTGCACAGCATATACACGGCAACCTTGGGACAATTCCCCTTTCTGTGGGTGGCGGGTCCTACTATTCGGGATGGTCATTACACCGCTCTGGCCACCTGTGACTATACCATCTGTGACATCATCCCAAGGGACCCAGAAGCAACCCGACAGGACACTGACCACAGTGGAAAAGGAGAAAAGGATACAATCGGCCAGGGGCGTAGCTAATGTCTCCTGGGCCCTGGTGCGAGAGGCCAACTTGGGCCCCCCCCCCCTCCTTTCACGACCAAGTGATGCTATTGTTGTTGTGTGTGTGTATATATATATATATATATATATATATATATATATATATACACATACACACAGTGGTGCCTTGGATTATGAGCATAATTCGTTCCAGGACCGTGCTTGTAATCCAAATCCACTCTTAAACCAAAGCAAATTTTCCTATAAGAAATCATGTAAATGCAGACAATTGGTTCCACACCCCAAATATATTTATTATTCTGTACTGTACAGTAATGGAGAGGATGGGAAACACAAGGGCTGATAGAGACTGCAGGGAGCATGAAGGAATGAGCAGGACAGATGTGGGCACATACATGCAGCGCTCTCTGTCCGGGGAGAGAGGGGTTACAGCTATGGAGAGATTACCCCCCCCCCCACAGTCCTGTCCCCTGATGTAAGCCCCAGCCTGAAGGGGATCTGCTATGATTTGGAAGGTGTTTAGAGTACAGTGCTGTAGACCCCGCTATGCAGGCCATGCCCCTTCTCCACTCGCGCTCCCACCCAATACAGGAAGTTCTTAAACCAAAGCAATGTTCTTAAACCAAGTCACAATTTTGAAAAACTGTGAGCTCTTAAACCAAAACGCTCTTAAACGAAGTTACTCTTAAACCAAGGTACCACTGTATGTATATATATATATATATATATATATATATATATATATATATACACACACACACCAAGACAGATATTACCTATTACCGCCATACTGTTACCGACCAAATCCTGTATACTGAGACCAATATTACCAGTAATACCAGTATATAGGGAGGAAACATTACCGCCACACCACAACCACTACCATCACCACCATATTGTTACTGACCAAATCCAGTATACTAAATCACCTCATCCAGTCATATAGAGGTGGCCCCAGCTCTACACAGGCTCTATACACCATATACATTACTGTGCAGTTATATCAGGTGACTCACAGGAGACGTCTTTTCTGATCGGAGTTCTTCCCTTTTCATCATCTTCTCCATCCGTCCTGGGCCGTTATGAGAACTTCTCCAAGCCACGAATCCACAGAATCTGCCAGACAGACATATTAGGCTCCACACTCTGACACCATCTCCATCTCTCTACACACTGCACATCTGTACTGTCCCCTTTACACCCTCATTTAGTGGGTAGCCCTGACTCTATGTGACCCCCTAATAATATATGCCCCCCTCTGTGTATTCCCTCTCCCCCTATGTTGCCCCCCCAAATAGATGGCCCCCTCTACCCCCTCCCTTATAGATGGCCCCCTCTACCCCCTCCCTTATAGATGGCCCCCTCTACCCCCTCCCTTATAGATGGCCCCCTCTCTCCTCACCCTCCCTTATGGATGGTCCCCTCTCCCCCCACCCTCCCTTATAGATGGCCCCCTCTCCCCCCACCCTCCCTTATAGATGGCCCCCTCTCCCCCCACCCTCCCTTATAGATGGTCCCCTCTCCCCCCACCCTCCCTTATAGATGGTCCCCTCCCCCCCCCTCCCTTATAGATGGTCCCCTCCCCCCCCTCCCTTATAGATGGTCCCCTTCCCCCCCTCCGTTATAGATGGTCCCCTTCCCCCCCCCTCCCTTATAGATGGTCCCCTTCCCCCCCCCCCTCCCTTATAGATGGTCCCCTTCCCCCCCTCCCTTATAGATGGTCCCCCTTCTCCCCCTCCCTTATAGATGGTCCCCTTTCCCCCCCTTTATAGATGGTCCCCTTCCTCCCTCCCTTATAGATGGTCCCCTTCCCCCCCCCACCCTCATAGATGGCCCCCCTCTTTCCCCCCACCCTCATAGATGGCCCCTCTTTCCCCCCACCCTCATAGATGGCCCCCTCCTTTCCCCCACCCTCATAGATGGCCCCCTCCTTTCCCCCCACCCTCATAGATGGCCCCCTCCTTTCCCCCCACCCTCATAGATGGCCCCCTCCTTTCCCCCCACCCTCATAGATGGCCCCCTCCTTCCCCCCCACCCTCATAGATGGCCCCCTCCTTCCCCCCCACCCTCATAGATGCCCCCCCTCTTTCCCCCCACCCTCATAGATGGCCCCCTCTTTCCCCCCACCCTCATAGATGCCCCCCTCCTTTCCCCCCACCCTCATAGATTCCCCCTCTTTCCCCCAACCCTCATAGATGCCCCCCTCTTTCCCCCCACCCTCATAGATGCCCCCCCTCTTTCCCCCCACCCTCATAGATGGCCCCCTCTTTCCCCCCACCCTCATAGATGCCCCCCCTCCTTTCCCCCCACCCTCATAGATGGCCCCCTCTTTCCCCCCACCCTCATAGATGCCCCCCCTCCTTTCCCCCCACCCTCATAGATGGCCCCCTCTTTCCCCCCACCCTCATAGATGCCCCCCTCCTTTCCCCCCACCCTCATAGATGCCCCCCTCCCTCATAGATGCCCCCCTCCTTTCCCCCCACCCGTACAGGCTGATAAAAAAAACAAAACTTAACTCACCTGACATCGCGCTCCCACGTTGATCCTCACTCCTCCTGGTCTGTCCCCGGCTGCTGCGCGGCTGCCGGGGGTGTCGCGTCTTATCCCCGGCAGCGCGCGCATCCCAGAACTCCCTGCGCGCCGGAAACCGGAAGTCAGGGCCCAAGGCGCGCAGGGAGTTCTGGGATGCGCGCGCTGCCGGGGGTAAGACGCGACACCCCCGGCAGCCGCGCAGCAGCCGGGGGAAGACGGAGCCCGACTCTTGTGACCGCAAGCAAAACAATGCTTGCGGTCACAAGAGTGATTGATCGGGGGGCCCCGCGGGCCCCCCTTGTGGCAGGCCCGGTCGCGGCGGCGACCCCCGCGACCACGGTGGCTACGCCACTGCAATCGGCCTTACACACTAAAAGCAGGTGTCCCATCGCACCTGTGTGCCCACCAGGCACTGGGATCACGTGACAACATAATAAGGTCCGGCTGTATCTCGGTCATCCACCACTGGAGTGGCGTCACACCACAACACCTAGCAAGTGATTGTCCGTCCCTCCGCTATAACACCTCCGGGGGTACACAACACCTGTAAGGTGAAGATCCTGTACCTGTACTTTGATGCAAATGTTTACACATCTCTGTTTTTGCCCCCTAAAACTTTGACTTTTTCAAACAGAAAACCACTAACGCCACTTTTGAAATGCACCTGAATATTTTTTTGTCATCTTTTTGTACATTTTTAGCTAAAGACAAATGTATGAATTATGACAATTAAGACTTAAAGCGTAACTGTCATGTTTTTTTTTATTGCAGAAATCAGTAGTATAAGCGATTTTAAGAAACTCTGTAATAGGTGTCATCAGCCAAAAAAGCCTCCTTCTGTACTCAAGAAGCAATCTCCCAGCCTCCCCCCCTGACTTCTTATCTGTGCATTATCAGGCAAACACGTCTTCATTACAGAGAAGCCAGTGAAGACGGGCTCTGCTCTCTCCATTGTAAGCCTATGAAGGGGGGAGGGGCTGAGGGAGATGAGGGAGCAGGAAGAGGTGACATGAAGGTCAGCTGTTTGTAGACTCTCTGGGCACCTAAAACGCTAAATTCAGGTTTCAGAAAGGTCAATGCTTATCTATGAACTTACTAAGAGAAGATTGCAGGGTGTTGTGCTGTGCAGAAATCCTCTGTGCTCAGTCACTCCTAACAGCCCCTCCCCTCTCCATAGCCACATAATGGACACAGAAATCCTGCTTCATTTGATGTGAGGGGGGAGGCTGGGAGATTGCTTTTTCAGTACAGAAGGAAACTCTTTTAGTACATAAAACCTATTACAGAGTTCCTTAAAATCGCTTGTACTGTTGATATTTAATGTTTTCAGAAAAATGACCCTAAAATGACAGTTACACTTTAAGTAAAATTCCACTGGAATTAGATTCTCCAGATTTATTAAGAGGCGCTTTACTCTTAAAGGGGAACTCCAGATAAGAAAAATTTGTTTTCAATTAAAAGTACATTAAAAGTTAAATATATGTGTCTAAACAATGTATTACCGTATATGTACGGTTCTGCCATACTGGTAGCTGATAGAAATCCAGGAAGTGAAAAAATGGCCTCTGTGCAAATCCACATTGTCTTCTGCTCCTTCTGCTCCCCCCCCCCTTAGGAGACAAATCTTCCATGCCTCTGTCTCACATTGTGTGTGTTTGCAGAGCACAGGCTGATGATGCAGACAGGGGCAGAGCGTGATGTCCCAGGAGGCTTGGCTGGATCCCCCAATCCCCTGAGTGATTCCCCATCTCTGACCGGCCAGAAGCAGGTGTTGCACTAATTTCTCTAATTGTGCAGAAGTGTGCAGTGAAATTAGGGCTGTGTTCACACATGTTGGAGTGTCATTGCAGTCCTGCAGCGTATTCACAAAAATGCAGTAACACAAGTAAATGATGCTAAACGGCAGAGATGATCAGAGCCTTATTGTGAGATAATAGATGCTTGATCATAATATGTGCATGGAAATGAAAAGAAGAAAAAATTAAAAAAGTTCTTTACTTTATTCCAATATCAGCGTTACAGGTAGAGAATACAGTGCGCTGTGTGGTGTTACAGGTAGAGAATACAGCCTCCTGTGTGGTGTTATAGGTAAAGAATACAGCGTTCTGTGTGGGTGGGACCTCAATGAAATCATAAATTACTGCAAATAATTCAGTAACACAATGAAACTGCAATGTGTGAACACAGCCTAGATGTTCTGCAACAGCTTTGGGCGGGAATAGGCAGGGTGGAGGACTGTGATGAACAGCTGAGGGAAAGCATTGCATTCTGGAACCTGTAGTTCTGTGTACAACTAATAAACCAGGAAGTGCAGAAACACAAAACAGAACAAAACCCCCCAAAACAAATGGATTTTTCGTAGTTTTAAAAATGGAATAGATAGGTAAGTAATGCTTTATGCTTCTGCAGAAGTTTCACTTTTTTAACCTCTACCTGGAGTTCCCCTAGCAGCTGCACCAATGCTGCATTTTAAAATCCTTTCTGCTGTGATTAGTGCCAATCTACTGGTAAATGTTTCCACGCTCCCTTCATGCCAAACTTTGCCTATGTTCACACAACGTCCAAAAAAGAAAAAAAGGCATCCGATTTTTCTATTTAAAACGAAGTCTGTTATTGTCACGATTTAACTTGAATGCATTAAAGACAATGAAATGACGTATGTCCAATGCACAGATTGTATAAAATAACGAACATTTTTACTATGAAATCCAATGGACCTTTCAATTACAGACACATCCAAAGGCCTGATTTGTGACTTTATCTGTATTTTAGGTCTTTGGGGTAGGTCTTTTTTCCATAACTAAGAGGCCCTTTCTTTCCCTCTAGGGTACACCATGTCATATATCTATACATGAGCACTTTTATTACCACCGTCGAGCTAAATTTGAACTGTTTTGGTCATGTTTGTATGTTTTTACTGTTATATGGTAAATGCATTTGAGGTTTTCTATACCTTTCACCTCTTGATGAACTAAACTATTGTTTTGTCCTGGCACTCATTTTCTTTCTAGGGATTGGATGATAAGGGTCTTGGTCCTCCCAAGGATTATACTAGGCAATGAATGACACCATGGTGACCGAAACAGAATCAGTAGAGAAGGAAAAACACTTAAATGAAATCATGTGGTTTTAAAACACATTCCTTTGGTTTTAGTCTATGGCAAAGATATTTGAGCATGACATATTATATTTTCCCTTTGCTCTGTACTTTTGTAGATCACGCAAGCAGCTGCTGCTACATAACATGGGCAGATAGTACATGATTTAATGTAATCCAGGCAGCAGTGTTTTGCACAAAAAGATACTATTTTATTATCAAGTTCTAACTGTTAAAAGCCCATTGTTGCCATCCCCTCCCTCCAATGTTAGTTTATTTGTTTGTCCATTGTCTTCTGATCCACTTACTATATTCTTTGGGGCATATTCTGTACATTTCTTAGAGTGTTTAGTAAAACTTTCACGCTTGCAACCTTTTCCCCAACACAAACTAAACTTATGGACCTTATTTATCACAACATTCACATGAACTTAATCTACTGCAGATTTGATGCTCCGCATGTGGTACTGATTTCAGCTAGTTATCAATACTGACTAATTTTGAAGCATCGAATCCGCAGAGATGGATGCAGTTGGCTCTGTTCCCTGTGTAGCGGACGATCTGGGGTACAGCAGCATCAGCTCCTATTGGAATATTGGAATAGGACCTGAGGCTGCAATACATCGCACATTATACTGTATATATATATATATATATACACACACACACACACACAGTGGTACCTTGGTTTAAGAGTAACTTGGATTAAGAGCATTTTGGTTTAAGAGCTCACAGTATTTCAAAATTGTGACTTGGTTTAAGGGCTACTCGTACTAGGTGGGAGCGGGAGTGGGGGAGGGTCATGGCCTGCATAACTGGGTCTACAGCCCTGCACTCTGACCCAGGAAGTCTCCCTTACCTTCCAAATTATAGCAGATCCACTTCAGACTGGGGCTTGCATCAGAGGACAGGACTGTGGAGGTAATCTCTCCATAGCTGTAACCCCTCTCTCCCCGGACAGAGAGCGCTGCATGTATGTGCCCACATCTGCCCTGCTCATTCCTTCATGCTCCCTGCAGTCTCTGTCAGCCCTTGTGTTTTCCATCCTCTTCATTCCTGCTATAATCTGCCTGCACTTACACTCATCCATACACACTACTGCTGCTATAATGTGCCTGCACTCACACCCAGCCATTCACACTGCTGTATAGAAAGGTTTCTGTCACTGTCCTCCTGCACAGCTCTGCGATTCTAACTTCCTGATTGGTCCTTGCTGAACAAACCCCCCCCCCATTGCTGTTATGTGACCGCACAGACCTCTGAGTTACTACGCTACTGCATTATGGGGATCTGCAGTTTCATCCTGTATCTACAAACTGCTGCAGATTTTTAAGGTTTATGCACTTACTATACATTATACTCCACATGCTGATTGCTGTACTGTACAGTAACTTTTAATATCACATATTCAGCTATTTGTTTCATTTGTTTATTCAGAATAAAAAAATATTATTTTTGGGGCGTGCAACCAATTGTCTGCATTTCTATGATTTCTTATGGGAAGTTTTGCTTTGGTTTAAGAGTGGATTTGGATTACAAGCACAGTCCCGGAATGAATTATGCTCGTAATCCAAGGCACCACTGTGCAGATATATATATATATAGTATAGTCTTATATTACTGTAAAGTTTGAAGCTAAAGTACTGTAAGGCAGAATAGATTAAATGGTTCTAGCCGGTACTCTTTTCCAAACATAACAAAGTTTTAGACAACAGGTTAGGGTTCTAAGGATATTGTCATTAAAGTTAATTGTGTATGAACAAATGGTGTGTATGTGCCAATAGTGCACAGAGCTTCTAACCCACCATCATTACAGAGAAGACAGATGATTACTTGTAATTATCCTCTATGAGCATTTACAGTTAGGACAATACAATGGAGGCTTTCACAGGGAAGAAAAATTGTAACGTACTTACAGATATGGTAGTGCATCTGCATAACATATTTTAAACATATTAGTATTGGAAAATATTTGAAAGCTATAATTTGTTTAATACATCAAGTAAAAGCAAGTATTCTGGGGCTCCTCTGCATTACACCAGGCATGTGGTCAGGAGGAGTATTGTAAATCGAGAAGTTGGCATTAATGAGCCTAGGTACTGTTACTTACTGTTACTTTTGGGCCCTATTGACTTTAATATATTTATTAATGGCCTTTTAAAAAGATTTCACAGTAAAGTGTACATTTTTGCAGGTGATACTAAACAGGGGCTACAAAAAAGACACAACTACTTCCTTACAAAAACAGCACCACGCCTGTCCCTAGGTTGTGTGTGGTATTGCAATTCAGCTTTATTCACTTCAATGGAATTTTACTACAAACCCCCACACCCAAAATAATGCTAAGAGATGTGCTATTTCTGAAGGAAGGCAGACATGAATAACCCCTTAAGAAGGAAACTATAAGCAGGTTAGAAGAATGTAACCTTTTGATATCTCCCTATAGTGCCCGGGGTGCCGAGGAGGAGGTAAGTTTCTAATCAGGCGGGGGGGGGGGAAGGGCTACATACACTAGGCGTGGGACTACCTGTTGCTGCTGCAGGGGAGAGGATATAGTGATGTCATATGCAACTGTATGGCCTCAGAAATAAAATAAAAGAGAGTCCGCTCCTTCTGGGACACATTTATGCTAAATGGACAAATGTCTTTTTTCACCCTTACTATGTAACTATATGTATATTAACTTACAATCATGGTTACTCACCATTGCATAGTTACTTTCTGGCTTACTGTTGGTATTATAGCCTGTACTTTCTTCTGATCCCAGTTGGTCATCTGATGAACCCTTTATGCTATGGGGAAATGTGTTTGGACCTTATGATTTACTTTGTTTTTCTCTAGGAATAAGTCCTTTAGGGGGGTTGATCAACTGCCTTGTGTTCGCCTAATTTTTGGTACTTCTCAGCTGGGCACCTTACATTGAGTGCAGCATTCATCACTCATTTCCAGCTATCATTAGGTGTTTGCTTTCTTGTTCTGATGCATATTAATTTGCTGTGTGGTTTTTAATGTAGATCTAGTAAAGGTTACATTCCAGTGACAGTCTGCTGTCCTATTACATACTACACATATTTTATGCATCCTCAATTAGTTTACAGTGACAGTAATATATAATGATATGCTTAACCCTTTGAGGACCAGGCCCAAAATGACCCAGTGGACCGCGCAAATTTTGATCTTAGTGTTTTCGTTTTTCCCTCCTCCCCTTCTAAGAGCTCTAGCACTCTCAGTTTTCTATCTACAGGCCATGTAAGGGCTTATTTGTTACAGGAATAGTTGTACTTTGTAATGGCGCCATTCATTTTACCATAACATGTATGATGGAATCCCAAATATATTATTTATGAAGATATAAATTGGTGAAATCGTAAAAAAGAATGCAATATGGTAACGTTTGGGGGGTTCCTGTGTCTACGTAATGCACTATATGGTAACAGCGACATGATACAATTATTCTATAGGTCAGTCTGAACACAACCATATGCAGGTTACACAGATTCTCTAATGTTATATATTTTTTTTAAATGAAATCCTTTTTTTTGGCAATTAATTATAAATAAAATGGGACTATTGTGACGCTTATAACGTTTTTATTTTTTCACCTACGGGGCTGTATGGGGTGTCATTTTTTCCGCCATGATCTCTAGTTTTTATTAATACCATATTTGTGAAGATCGGACGTTTTGATCACTTTTTATTAATTTTTTTATATATATAATGTAACATAAAATCGGTAATCCGCGCACTTTTTTCCCTCTTTTCGTGTACGCCGTTTACCATTCGCAATGACGCTTGTTATATTTTAATAGATCGGACAATTACGCACGCTACGGTATATTATATGTTTATCTATTTATTTATTTTTATATGTTTTATTTATATAATGGGAAAGGGGGGGTGATTTCAACTTTTATTGGGGGAGGGGTTTTGGGGTTGTGTGTTAGTGTTTTTAACTTTTTTTTTTTTACACATTTGAAGTCCCTTTGGGGGACTTGTACATACATTAGTCTGATTTCTACACTGATGAATGCTATGCCATAGGCATAGCATTGATCAGTGTTATCGGCGATCTGCTCATTGAGCCTGCCTGTGCAGGCTTAGAGTAGCAGATCGCCGATCGGACCGCATGGAGGCAGGTGAGAGACCTCCTGCAGTCCGTTTTACCGATCGGGACCCCCGCAGTCACACTGCGGGGGTCCCGATCGGTAAGTGACAGGGGACTCCCCCTGTCACTTACACTTAAGGGGTTAAGGGGGTTTAAGGGGTTAATGACACGCGGCAGCGCGATCGCTGCAGCGTGTCATTACCGGTGAGGTCCCGGCTGCTCACTGCAGCCGGCCCCCACCTGCTATGAAGCGCGCTCTGCTCCGGAGCACGCTTCATAGCGGGAGAAACACCCAGGGCGTACAGTTACGCCCTAGGTCGTCTGGGGACAGACTTCCATGGCGTAACTATACGCCCTGGGTCGTCTAGGGGTTAAGAGGAATTGTTCTTGTTGGTGGATCCCAATTTTCTTTAACAATCTTCTGCTTTCCAGTTCAGATACATCCAAAATAGATACACAAATGCACGTATCGATAATCGTTCAATGTTGAGCTTCTGCAATATACAGTAAGTTACAAACCTAGTCTTAAACTAATAGTAATCCTATGAAAGAAAAAAGACCTTACGTGTAATAATAAACTGGAGTCAGCATGAACTAAATATTAAAATCCAAAACTTTATTTATTAAAAATATAACAACAAAATAGCAGTATAGAGTTCAGAAAACCACACATGGAAAACAGCACCACAGGTATGAGCAGGCCAGGGTAAACTAATGATACAGGCTGCACCACGCTGTAAACTACTAAGAGCTAGTCAAAATCATACAACAATGGCATATGTAACAAGATGTATGGCACTATCCCCAAATAATATCCTAAATAGACCATCTATGGTAAGGTGACTAAGTACTAAAGTGCATGGAGCAAGGTGCAGAACATACCCATCTACAGTTCACTGCCCGTCCTGGATGCCGCCAAACCCCGACGTATGTTTCGTCTCCTTCATCAGGGGGTGACGTCATCACAGCAGGACAAGTCTTATATACCTGATCCCCATCACAATTGTGATGGAAAACGCACCTGTAGTCCATAATCGGCGGCATGCAGCATGCGATCTAGGGTCCGCCCCGCCGGATGTGATGTCACCAGACGCACGCGCCGAGGGGAAGGCCGGCCACAGCAAACTACATCACCGTGACCTGTCCTCCCCGCGGCAGCGCCCCCAGTAGAGACGCCCACCAGGCAAGGACAGCCCCTCTCTATCCTTCATCAGGGGGTCACGTCATCACAGCAGGACAAGTCTTATATACCTGATCCCCATCACAATTGTGATGGAAAACGCACCTGTAGTCCAAAATCAGCGGCATGCAGCATGCGATCTAGGGGCTCGCCCCGCCGGATGTGACGTCACCAGACGCGCGCGCCGAGGGGAAAGCCAGCCACAGCAAACTACGTCACCGTGACCCGTCCTCCCCGCGGCAGCGCCCCCAGTAGAGACGCCCACCAGGCAAGGACAGCCCCTCTCTATCCTTCATCAGGGGGTCACGTCATCACAGCAGGACAAGATCTAGTAAATGTAGATCTAGTAAAGGTTACATTCCAGTGACAGTCTGCTGTCCTATTACATACTACACTTAAACTCACTGGCCACTTTATTAGGTACACCTGTCCAACTGCACGTTACCACTTAATTTCTAATCAGCCAATCACATGGCAGCAACTCAGTGCATTTAGGCATGTAGACATGGTCAAGACAATCTCCTGCAGTTCAAACCGAGCATCAGTATGGGGAAGAAAGGTGATTTGAGTGCCTTTGAACGTGGCATGGTTGTTGGTGCCAGAAGGGCTGGTCTGAGTATTTCAGAAACTGCTGATCTACTGGGATTTTCACGCACAACCATCTCTAGGGTTTACAGAGAATGGTCCGAAAAAGAAAAAACATCCAGTGAGCGGCAGTTCTGTGGGCGGAAATGCCTTGTTGATGCCAGAGGTCAGAGGAGAATGGGCAGACTGGTTCGAGCTGATAGAAAGGCAACAGTGACTCAAATAGCCAAGCGTTACAACCAAGGTAGGCAGAAGAGCATCTCTGAACGCACAGTACGCCGAACTTTGAGGCAGATGGGCTACAGCAGCAGAAGACCACACCGGGTGCCACTCCTTTCAGCTAAGAACAGGAAACTGAGGCTACAATTTGCACAAGCTCATCGAAATTGGACAGTAGAAGATTGGAAAAACGTTGCCTGGTCTGATGAGTCTCGATTTCTGCTGCGACATTCGGATGGTAGAGTCAGAATTTGGTGTCAACAACATGAAAGCATGGATCCATCCTGCCTTGTATCAACGGTTCAGGCTGGTGGTGGTGGTGTCATGGTGTGGGGAATATTTTCTTGGCACTCTTTGGGCCCCTTGGTACCAATTGAGCATCGTTGCAACGCCACAGCCTACCTGAGCATTTTTGCTGACCATGTCCATCCCTTTATGTCCACAATGTACCCAACATCTGATGGCTACTTTCAGCAGGATAATGCGCCATGTCATAAAGCTAGAATCATCTGACTGGTTTCTTGAACATGACAATGAGTTCACTGTACTCAAATGGCCTCCACAGTCACCAGATCTCAATCCAATAGAGCATCTTTGTGATGTGGTGGAACGGGAGATACGCATCATGGATGTGCAGCCGACAAATCTGCGGCAACTGTGTGATGCCATCATGTCAATATGGACCAAAATCTCTGAGGAATGCTTCCAGCACCTTGTCGAATCTATGCCACGAAGAATTGAGGCAGTTCTGAAGGCAAAAGGGGGTCCAACCCGTTACTAGCATGGTCTACCTAATAAAGTGGCCGTTGAGTGTATTTTATGCATCCTCTATTAGTTTACAGTGACAGTAATATATAATGATATGCTTAAGAGGAATTGTTCATGTTGGTGGATCCCAATTTTTTTTAACAATCTTCTGCTTTCCAGTTCAGTAATTTTTTCACTTCTACCAGCATTCAATACAAGCTAAGCACTCAGCATTCAAAGAAATATGATGTCCTATCTCCATGCACTCCATATGATGTAGACAGAAAGGACACTTTTAGGGTACGTTAACACTTACCGGATCCGCAGCTGATTTTCTGCTGCGGATCCGCGGCAGATCCGCAGCAGATTTCACTTAAATAGCTGAACACAGCATCAAATCTGCACCATCAAATCTGCTGCGGATCTGCTTTAGATCTGCTGCGGATCCTGTAGGTGTGAACCCACCCTTAGTGGGGCCAGTGGCTAGGTTCAACGCATACTTTGGGACCTTTAAGGCCGCATTCACACTATGTAAGAAACCGGTATGGCCGGCCGGGTCACAGAACAGCCGGGATGTCAGTAAAGATCATCCCGACCAACTGACATGTCAGTTTTTTGTGCGGCTGGTTTCGATCCCCGACTGAGTCTATACTATGAGTATACACTCTGGCCGGGATTCCTCTGACTTGTATGCAATGTAACTTTTTTATTAATCATTGCCGTTGTTGCAATTTGCATTAACGGCTGTGATTAATAAAAAAATATACATTGTGTGAACATGGCCTAAAGGTTAGATATAAAATTGGAGAGAAAATAAAGATTTGTAATATTTGTAGTTAGGGAGGTAAGAGGTGAGGTTATGTGCTCATGGGTATTATCCATTCATGATTTTATTTCACTGTTTGTAATTCAGGTATAGAAACTAAAGCACAGATTTTCTTTGGAGGAAAAAGTCTGACTAAATACTTACTCCTTTTCTGACTCATTCATTATAGGAGACTTTGGCAGGCAGCCACCTATATAAACTTACCATACTATATAAACTTACTGTATATTTTAGGCAAAAAGTGTGACTTAATTTATGGAAAAAAAAAATCACACATCTACTTCTATTTTTAGGCAAATTTTGACTCAATTTAGACTCAAGATTGCACACAATTCTATATGTTGTGATTATGAAGTAAATAAGACGCCATGATATGTACTTTAACGCTTTCAGTTGATGCTTATACAGTATATTCTTTACCAGTGAAACGCAGCGGTTATTTCTAGTCTAATTTAAAGCAGACTTACACAGTTAATGCTTGTCCAGACAAAGGTAATTTCCTCACTGTTGGAAACAGCCTATGTTACCTCTCAATTTTCAAAAGATAATTCTTGTCCCCATGAAAAAGAAATCTATGACATTGCAGCAATTACAGCGACATTACCAAGCTATTAAGCTGTATTACACCAAGAATAGTTATGTGGCACAATAGCTATTACTACCACATTAAAGGAAATACAAAAAAACTGCACCAAGCTGTGTGAAAGAAAGCAAATGAGAAAGAGCTTAAAAAAGACTCTAGCACGCTTTGCTTGTAAAGTGCAGCATAGGATTACATAGAATAATTATGTAGAGGCTCTTGAGTATACCTAATGTAGATGACGCTATGTTGATGTCTTCTTTCCCTATCATTTTGCCTCACATACAGCTCTGTAGCCTAAAATTTTTATTATGACTTTGGCTCCTCAGTGGTAGAGAAGTTAGAGCATCATATTATACCTGTCCTGCCTATGAACAGCATAGTACAGAGCTCATTAACATATAACTTGTGTCTGTTAGTTGCTCACATTGCAGCATCTCCAGTATATACTATTATATAATACTTCCTTCAAAAACATCTCTGTCTCATATGTGTAAGAGCACCCTATCAGTCTCTAGCAGAAGGAGGGGGAAATAGGAATAATAGGCTGTAGGACCCATGGGAGTTTTATAACTGTAGCTAATCACTGTAGGGACTCATCTACCAAATCACTGCACTCCTGGTCCCTTAGATAGGGCAGATTTTATATCTTCAGCACACTAGGCAAAGTGTGGAGAAAAAAGAACAAGAAGGGCATAGCTTGGTGGTGGCGGAGGAGGTTCTGAGAGCTGCTAGGAAAGAGTTGATGGTATAATGACCTAGGTGCCCATGATGAAAGGTTCAAAATGTATGAAAATATCAAATAGCACTGCTAGAATATTATTGATGGGTTAGCATTGGTGCAGAAAAAGAAATGACTATAATGTTAGTTTTTCAGTAAGAATTTCTTCCACTTGCAAATGAAAACAAAATGATTAAAATTATTATATTTATCCAAAAAGAAATGGTTCAATCTCAAGGAATGGGCTGACAATTCCAAAAGCACATTATCAGGCACATAACACAATACAATTTTAGGCTCTATGTACTTTGGGACAGATTTAGACAAATGACACCTACTATGTACATAAGCTCTGAGGAAATATGACAGTCCTATAAGCCGCTCTCGGATTTCCATGATATGTAGCCTGGCTTTCATCGATTTCATATAATGTCTCTCATAAATTAAAATAAGTCACTTTAAAAAAAAACTTGCACAGGTCAAATGCGGTTCACTCACTAAGATTTCCTAACACACAACTGAGCTTTATAAAGACTGATGGAGAATCATGGCCTTTATACTAAGTAGCAAAAATCGATGTTAATAAAATGAAAAGTCAGAGGAACACACATCCTATTAACTGCTGCATGTTACATTTTAACCATTATTGGAGCCAATGATGGAAAATATTTTTTTGTTAGAAATCTTTTTGTGGTAGAAACTTTAATAAAATACAGTTTCTGCATTTTTATAGAATGTGGCTATATTCACACTAAGTAAAAAAAAACCCTGGAAAATGGCGTCCGCAAAAAAAAAAAAATGTTCATGACAATAATTTTTTGGACAACGAATGTTATTTTTTAGTTGTTCACACACAGTTTTTCTTTATTCACCCTCCTTTCACGGTCTTTACTATTAAATTCAATGGCCAATCAGCCAATCAGTCCACCTAAACTAGAATAATGTACCAACAGCCATTATTACTCTGACGGCCAAGCAAACCACAATATAACTGATGTAATTTCTCACTCCAAATGACATCATTTAAAAAAATTATAAACAGACAAGAAAAAACATTGTGGGAAGAAAGCCTATTACTGCGGCAAAAAGAAGTAACACAACTGAAACAAGTAAAGGGCCCTATTCCACAGTAACGATAATCGGCCGGATCGGCCCCATTTGGCCCGAATCGGCCAATAATCGTTCGGTAAAATAAAGAGAACGATCAGCCGATGATCGTGTCATCGGCTGATCGTTCATTTAGGGCCAGACCTAAAATCATCGTTCCCACGACGCGCATCGCTACGGTTGAATAGCGGTGTGCGGCGGGCGACCGACGATTTGACAGCAGCAGCAGCAGCAGTAATACATTACCTTTCCAGGCTTCTCTGCGCTGTCTTCATCGCAGGGTCCTGCGCGCTCTATCTTCTGAATTGCCGGTCAGCTGACGGAGCGCTCAGCCAATCACAGGCCGGGACCACCGCGGCCTGTGATTGGCTGAGTGTGGCCTGTCAGCTGACTGGCCATTCAGAAGATAGAGCGCGCAGGACCCGGGGATGAAGACAGCGCGAGAAGCCTGGACAGGTAATGTATTACTGCTGCTGCAAGGACATCGGTAACGATGTCCTTGCAGACCTCGCTCAATGATCATCGGGCCGTGGAATAGGCCCAGTAAACGAGCGGCGATCTGGCAGATCGCCGCTCGTTTACATCGTTGATCGGGCCCTCCTCGGCCCCTGGAATAGGACCCAAAGTCACAGTGCAGGGATGGTGCAAGGTGATGTCTTAGTACAATGGAAAACGGACAAAGTAAAATCAAAGGTGATTACATCCTGTGATGTCAATATAAATAGATAAGTCACAAAGTTGTGATACAAAATAATGTGGTTAGATTGTGTGCTGATTGTGGGTGTATTGTGGGACAGGGTGCACCCAGTGTGGACATAAACTGGGTGCTGGTGTTTTCTGCATTCTTGTAATGTCTTACAAAAGAGGAGTTGGGAGAAAAGAACTCTACCCCACCTGGCAGCTATGTCAACAACCATCATTGCTGACGCTGTCTTCAGAGTCCATCTGCTGGGTCAGGATTGAAGAGGACAAGGAAGGAAAGTGAAGGTCCTGGCACAGAAGATCCACCAGGCTGTTGCACCACCCAGAAACAGCCCAGCACCTCCCAGAAACAGCCCAGTACCTCCCAGGAACAGCCCAGTAGCAGCACGTGTGCCATCCAAGAAGAAACGCCGACTGCGTTCCTTCCATGCAGGTGACGGAAGAGAAAATTCCAACACCTGCAACATCTCCAAGCAGAAAGTGGGCCGGGGTTTGGGTCAAAACCCCAGCACCACCTCCATGCGTCAACACATGGAGTGACTGCAAAGTGGGAGAAATGCGACCCCAGCCAAAATTCCACTCTCCCTCCAAAGTCCCCAGTAAATTATTCCCCCACTTTAGAGAACCTTTTTTTTTTTTTAAAATATAACAAGTACAGTATTTTCCTGCGTATAAGACTACTTTTTAACCCAGGAAAAATCTTCTCAAAATTCAGGGGTTGTCTTATACGGCGGGTGTCATCTTATAAAAAACTTTGGAACTGGACTGGAGAATCTTCAGTTGCCATATTCGTTGTAGTGACCATATGAAGCATATGAAGGGCAGAGCAAGCTGCAGGCATCCAGGGTATGGAAAAAAGATACGGTACAGTGGCGCTGTGCCAAAAAAAAGCACACCTCTTTGACCCGTATGGCAGCCCTTTTATCTGACCGGTATTACTGTACCTCCTTCTCTGCCTCTCAGATCTCACTGCTGTGTGATGTTTTATTATTAATCTTTATTTGGTGTGTGTTGGAAGAGGGGTAGTCTCATATGGTGAGTATATCCCAAACTCTCTATTCTAACTGAAAACGTTGGGGTCATCTTATACATTCAGTCGTCTTATATGCTGGAAAATACGGTAATTTTATGCCTTAAATTATAGTCTTTTGCCAAATCCCCTAGGAAAGTAAGCCATAAAAACCTGTGGGAGATTTATCAAACAGGTGTAATGTGGAATTGTCTCAGTTGCCCCTAGCAACCAATCAGCTTCAGCTTCCAAGAAAGGAGATTTCCCTCCTTGTTAGATACCCGTGGTAACTGTACCGATACTGTTCTTGGGGTTTTTAAGATATCACAATAGTCCTTAGAGCTCGCACAATGGTACCTGGTAGGGTACTTGTTATGTGACTTCTTGAGTGGTATAAGGCTATAGAAAGGGTTCCTGATGGTGTATATACTGTATCATAGAGAATGATGTCCTCTAAACGTAATATAAGAAACCTCTAAAGCTACTATCAGCAGCTATTTCCTGCTGAAAGGCAGGATACCCTGCCTTATAGTGCATTCATCTTTAACCCCTTGCCGCAAAATGACGTTTGGAAAAAAGTCATGTAAAGCAGGTATTTCCTGCAACATGACGTTTCCCAAACTTCAAGGTTTCCCTGCCTCCCCCCTCTGTCCCTGAGTGAGATCGGGCAGCAGGAGGAGGCTGTGTCACACAGCATCCTCCTGCTGCCACTGCCCGGAGGGGTGCCGTGCTCCCCACTGGACAGTTAACCCCATAAATGCCGGGGCTCTCCCTCACTATGCTGCTCCCTGCACCCCCGGATCTGCCTCCCCACAGTGCTGCTCACCCTCTGTTCTCCCCCCGATCTTCCTCCTCTGCTCTTCTCCCTCCCCATGCTCCACAGATTCCAGCACCCGCCCCCCAGAGCCCGGAGCCACGCGAGCGATCGCGCGGCTTCGGGGGGTTACCATGGTAACCCAGACGCTTCCCAGGGCGTCTAGGTTACTATGCTATACAACGATCAGGCCCCTGCACTGAAGCAGGGGTCTGATCGTTTGAATGAGCAGTCAGTGTGTAACACTGACTGCTCATTCATTCAATATACAGTGTAGTGCATTACAGCACTCATCATGTGCTGTAATGCATTATACTGTATATACACCTGTAAAGTAAAAAAAAAAACACAAAACACACACATAAATTAATTAATTAATAAAACAAATAAATTAAATAATAAAATAAATACATAAATAAATAATTAAAATAAATAAATAAATAAATATGCACATTCCCTATCCCCCTTTATAAATGATCCCCTACAAATAAAGTACACATATTTGGTATCGCCGCGTCCGTAATGACCCCGTCTATTAACCCGTTACATTAATTATACCGCCTAATTAATGCCATAAAAAAATAAATAAAAAACTAACCAAAATGACATTTTTTTCGAAACGTCACATGTATCCAAAAGGTGTTCCACTAAAAGCGTCAGCTTATGCCAAAAAAAACAAACAAACACATAACTCCATTGGCGAAAATTTTTTAATATTGCTGCTCTTACAATATGCAAGACACACACAGTATTTATAGTATAAATGCCATAAACTATAACAAAAGCTATATAAAACGGATATCTCTGTAATCATACCGACCTGACGAATAACAATGTCATATGTGACGTATAGTAAACGGGCTACAAAAAAATGATGAAAAACAGCTGCTAAATTGTGTTTTTTATTCATACCACCTCATAAAAAATTAAATAAAAAATGATCAGGGTGTCACATGTCCCCCAGAAAGGTACCGATGGAAACGTTAACTCGTCTTACACAAATATTTAGGCACCGCAAGGCCTCTGTGACGTGATATAATGGGTATAAAAAACCTGAAATAAAATAAGACCCCAAAAATACACAAGGCTTCTGTCATGTCTGAGGCCTGTGGCTGAGTCAGGTGACGCACTGTGGCCACATATGGGGGATTTCTAGAAACACTGGAATAAGGGGAATAAATATTGAGTTCCATTTCTCTGTTAGTATTTGCTGTGTAAGAGGAAAAAATGGATTAAAATGGAATATCTGCCAAAAAAATTAAAATTAAAAATTTCCCCTCCAACTTGCTTAAATTTTTGCGAAACACCAAAAGGGTTAATACACTTATCAAATGTTACTTTGAATACTTTGAGGGGTGCAGTTTTCATAGTGGAGGGATTTATGGGGGTAACTAACATACAGGCCCCACAAATCCACTGCAGAACTGAACTGGTCCCTAATAAAATCAGAATTTGAAATTTTCCTGAAAATTTGAAAAATTGCTGCAAAATTTCGAAGCCCTCTAACATCCTAACAAGTAAAAGGACGTTCACCAAATGACGTCACCATAAAGCAGACATGTTGTAGATGTTGCAGTTATAATTAGTTTACAAAAAACTACTGAGTGTATCAACCAAAGTATACCACAAACATAAAGAGGAATATGTCACGAAAAAACAATCTCAGAATAACCACGATAGTTAAAAGCACCGCAGAGTTATAACTACATAAAGAGACACAGATCAGATTTTAAAAATAGGCCCTGGTCATTAAGGCCAAAACAGGCTGAAGAGGCAAGGGGTTAAATGGTTGCTTTTTGGTTTCTGTTGGATGTGCAGCTGTATTTTTACCAACTTCTAACACTATGGGGCAAATGAATAATACACAGTTCAGTGCGTAACTACCTTTCAACACTGAAACTGTGTCTACATAGGGTGAGGTTTTTTGGTAGGGACCAAAGTGGGCCAGCCCGCCTCCAGTGCCTAACCCCGGCCGGTGCCTGGAAATAGAATGGCGCCGTACGCGGGAACTGGCCCGTGGTTCAAAAAAAGGGACCACAGCATCGGCTTCCCCGCGACGTTCTATACATATAAAAATCTAAAAGCGAATTTGTCCAATCAAGGGGAAACACTTTCCAGCACCACTTAGTTACTTCGGCAAAAAACTTGAGGAAGCGCGCTGCGCATGTGTATGAAACGGCTGTAGCCCAGTCACTAGTCAGCGTCATCACCGAGCCGCTCTGCAATAAAGGCTTTTTAAACTGCTTATTGGGGTGAGTGCAACAATTTTTTTCACTTTGCTTTATTACTAAAAGTGAATGTACTGATGGGATTTAAAGGGATGCTATGGGTCCACCCTGTTGGGTACTTTACGTTGAACACTGAATGCTGAGTTACTCCACAATGTATGTTATTCACAAATCCAGGCCATTCTTTACATGAGGATCAGTGTGTGCAGCCAATGTAAGGAGTGGTATAAGTGATGCTCTCTGGGAAAAAAAATATGCAAAGTAGAAGAAAAAAACTTGCTCTTTAATGCCATCTATTGGAGGTAGAATGAAATTTCTGTGCAGAACCCCAACATCGACCCCCCCCCCCCCGCGCGCGCGCGTAAACACGTCACAAAATCCTTCCTTCTAGAATTGTTTGTACATACTAACTAACGGTGATGTCACAGTACAGGTACAATAAATACGGTGGTAGGGAAAACAAATAAGGAATCTTCTATACAAGAATAATAAAGATAGTAATGTAACAACACAGGGAAATATTATCCCTGTGATGTCACCAGTGGTTAATGTCCCTGAACAGACATAATAAATATAGTGATGACACAGCTAATGTGTATGGACCACAGGAATGCCACAAAACAGGTGTAATAAACACCTCTAACAATTATTATACAAGGATAATGTAAAAAGTGCTATTACAGTATGTCGGTAAAGCACAGTGTTCTCCTAGTAGTAGTATAATAAACACAGTGAGGTGCAGCATTGTGTGTGTACCACACACTTACATGGCAGGTTGGAGGAATAAAAGCTAGCTCTGCCCAACCTGAATGTTTTTGAAGAGTCTGTTGGCAAACGTTTTCAACTGCAACAAACAGCAGTCTATACTATATACAATACATATACTATATATTGCTACAATCCCCTGCACCAGTTATTCTAACAGCTCTTGGTTCCCGCTCATTACGCTGTTTCTTTATTCCTGTGATATGGCATCCCGACTGACTGTGCCTGCTCAGCCAATCACTGGCCACAGCAATGTCCCGCCTCAGTCAGTTACTGGCTGAGCGGGCAGTTCATGCACTTATTCTGCACAACTGAAAACACAGGGTAGCATGGTAAACACCATTAGGGTACAATCACACTTACCGCAGCAGATCCACAGCAGATTTCATTTAATTATCTGAACACAGCATCACATCTGCACCATCAAATCTGCTGCAGATCTGCTGCGGATCCTGTAGGTGTAAACGCACCCTTAAAGGGGCACTCCGGAGAACTGTATAAAAAAGAAAAGTCCTGCAGGTTGACAGGTTCCTACCTCTGTCTCTCTATAAGCCTTTTGATATGCTTCTTCTTTTGGGCTTGTCCCTCAAAGCACATTTCTGGCGGCTCCGTTTCTGTGGCCAGGCATCTTCCTGGGAGGTGCTGTCAGACTGCATTTCCCTATAGTCTTTGTGGCACACAGTCGAAACAGCTATTGGCAGCAGTGTCACATTAGGGGCCTGGCTTTCCAGCAGTGACTTAGGTGCTGTCCTTACACAAGGGGGGGGGGGGGGGCACACAGAACTGGAAGTAAGTTATATTTACTAGTTATTGAACAGCCCATGAGGGGTTTAATTAGCTACACTTTTCCCTATCCAGAGTGAGTACCTCTTTACATGATAGAAGCACATAGGTTGGAGGGTCAGTTTGTAGTTAGCCCCTTTTTTCATTGTGCACACATGGCTATTTTGCATTCTCTCAATTTTAGGGGGAAGTCCCAGAGCTGGCCTGTGTGCCAGCAGTGCACATACATTACTTCCTCACTTCCTCCCTCACTACTCTAGCCAACCACAGCACAGAGCAACATACCCCTCTCTTCCAAGCCATGACATAGTTCTAGAAAATGTTTGGTGAACTAAGCAGGCTGCACTGTGTTGGGTGGATGATTTCCACAAGGGGTTAATGATTCACCTAGTTTGCAAGACATAATGTGAGCAGAAAGGAAGGAAACAGCAGAAGGATCATAGCAAGGAAGGGGTTACGCTTACCATAAAGCAACTACAGTTTCTGCCACTGAGCAGCTTAGGAGTTGGGGGTGGGGGGTTACACTGCAGCACTGTGGAAATACAGCAGTAGATACACTGGTATTTGCGCAAGCTGCACCTGTCTTGAACTTTATGGGTGGTAACAGATGAGAAGAAAGTCTTGATTTACCTTTGAGGAGCAGTGTAGATCATCTTTGGAAGGCAGATTAGCTCACAGACTCCAGGTACACAATACAGCCTTTCTCTCTCTCCTGCACAGAGCACATAGTAAACCCTGCCCCCACTTCCTATAATATGTCTCTAGCTATTACTAGAGACAAATTTCCCTTGACAACAGGCAGTGGACACCTAGTGACCAAGAGTTTAGAACCATTTCTCTGAGGTAAGGAGACATTTTTTTAGTAAATTAAGTAACTTACCAATACATTAGGAATCACATTGGTTATGAAATAGGGGAAATTGTTTGAAAGGACAGTGATCTTTTTACTCCCACACCCTAACCTTTGGGTATCTCTACGCACAAATAGATACCTGTTAATGACCACTCACCTTTATTTGCCCATTTACATAGCTGTTAACTGTATACATAAAAGATGTGAGAGTAAAGCTACAAGTATGTGGATTTTACAGCAGTACATACAGTATACTTGTCACATAAAAGAGCTTTGAGTAAAAAAAAATAAAAGCTTTATGACACGCGCTTCATCATGGTTTAGTGTGACATCTTCCCCATATATCATGAGACATTTCCATGCATATGTTTATTTGTAAGAACAGAAATATATATATATATATATATATATATATATATATATGCCATACTGTTTTACAACACAAAAAATTATACTAGAAAAATACAAGCAGAGTGTGTAAGATGATGAGCACTTCATGCAGAGATCTTGTGTACCTGATGGGATAGAGCTGTATGCAGTATCCTTTGCACATCTGTTGGCTCCAGCTTCACAGCTACTTTGTCAGTGAAGAAATAGCATGGAGCATCACAAAGCCGCCAAGCAGATCAACATATTAACTTTACGCATCCAAGATCCAGGAACAGTCTCTGCTTTTTTCTCCTCGATAGCAATGTATATTTTAAGCCATATGATTTGCTTTGTTTTTATATTTGGATCACTATAAGTTCCATTTCTTCTTGTCTACTATGTAAGAAGACCTTTGGGAGTATTGCATTTTTTTGATCTGTTGACTGAGCATGTTAACAATTTTACTGTACTAGTTTTGCAATCCAAATAATATGTTCCATATTTTCTCCTCCAAATGTTCAAAACTGTTTATCAGACAAGTCTGCATTGGTAAGCAGTCTAATTCTTTGAAAAAAAATGTTTCAATCAAGCAGAAGAATAGTTCACACTGTATAGCATTTCTGACACCAAGTGGTGGTAGTTTGTAATGGCAGGCAACACTGAGAAGTCATGGAAATGTAGAAGATAATTGCAGATTCATTCTATCATAAAATCTATACTGTGTGATATACGTTTTGTGGCTGGACACTGCTCAATGGAACTGCACAGACATCTGCTCTATTCCATCCACCAAATAACCTGAAACTCTGATAAAAATATTCGATCGAGTAGCTATTCGAGCAAATACTACGATGTTCAAAATACTTGTTTTTGATCGAGCATCCGACCGATGACGCAGTAAAAATTAGTTTCTCCTCCCACCTTGCCTGTCCTCTTTTTCTACCCAATAGGTGTGACAGCCCTAAAAGCATGCTGGCATTGCGAAAACAGCATCTACATTCATTGGCTGGCTTAGTTATGTGTCCACCAGAGTATAAGAAATTGGCTTTTACTGCTCATCATTAGATGCCATCTTGAAGGTAGTCAGGGAAAGAGATTGGAGCAGGGACAGTAAGGATTTAGCTGATTGTAGGCAGGCAAGACTTTTTAGGGCTACAACTATACACAGCACAGCATTTATTTACGGATAGTCAGCAAATCAACCGGCTAACAGTACATCAGCTTATTCTTACAAACAGGCAAGCAGCTGCTGCTCACTGTGAGGAATAGGCTGCAGTGTATCTACTTGCGCACCTCCTCTCTCCGCGTCTCTCTGCTCAAAGAATTGACATGTCAATTCTTTGATTGGAGAGGTGCGGAGAGCAGAGGCACGCAAGGCCTCCCATTGAAAGAAATAGTAGGTGGACGGAGGTTTAATGGGACCTTGAAAGGTGGTAAATAATATTTGTCCTCCACAGAACCTTATAATGTTTTTTCTAAGAGTATGTGCACACTGAGGAATTCTCAAGGAAATGTACAGGAAAGCAAGCGGAATGCAAGCAGAATTCAAGCAGAATTTAAAGTGACACTGTCACCCCCTTTTTGCATTTTGACTGCTCTCCACAGGTGTAAAGGGTAAATGTTACAGCTTTCATTACTTATTTTATATCACACCTCATAGTGCTTGTTCTGGTAAAAAGTCATTTTTATCACCTGTGCATTGGTACATGTGAGCGGGGCCTCGCTGCCTAAGTGCCACATCCTTCTGCTGCAGCACCACTTAGCCCCGCCCCCATCCCTGGTGTCATCACCACATAGGCCCTGCCCCCTTAGTGGCCATTGGTGTGGGAAAATCTAGGGGGGAGGGGCCTAGAGCTTTAGGCTGGCCCTTCCAATGGCTGCTGAGGGGGCGGTGCCTATGCCGCGATGATGTCATGGATGGGGCGGGGCTAAGTGGCGCTAGGGGTTGAGTGATGTGGAACATAGGGCGCGAGGCCCCGCCCACATATATCAATCCACAGGTGATAAAAACGGCTTTTTACCAGAACAAGCACCATGAGGTGTGATATAAAATAAGTAATGAAAGCTGTAACATTTACCCTTTACACCTGTGGAGAGCAGTCAAAATGCAAAAAGAGGGTGACAGTGTCACTTTAAGCCCCCATTGACTTCTATAGGATTCCTCTAGCAGAATCCTCCCAAAGAATTGACATGTCACTACTTTGGGCGGAAACTGGATTTGCGGCATAAAATTCTGCTTGGAAATTCTCCAATGTGAACAACAGAACGGAAATCCCATTTAATACAATGGGACATTTCTCTGTTCATATTTTATGGGAGGAATTTCAAGCTGAAATAAGAGCGGATTCCTCTTCAATTCCTATTCCTTACCTATTCCTCAGTGTGCACATACATTCATTATTATTTTTATTTAGTTATCATTGACAACATGGCACTTCCTGTTTTCAGATTTTTCTCTAAAACCAGGAAACAGGAAGTCCTGTGTTTCCCAGGTAATCTGTACTCTCTGTACTGGCAGGAATTCCCGTGTTTAGTCTTTATTTCACATCTACTTTTGATTTAGATTTTGAAAGTTATAACAACAGTGACACTTTAAATCTAGTGGCTACCCCAAAAGCCTTGTTGTGACTTATCAGGAGGAGGTCATGAGCTATGACAGAGAGAAGTACAGGTAATCTCCTGAGCTAATCCTACATAGTTTTGTGTATGATGTGACATCTATCATTTCATTTTATTTTTACAGTGGTAATAAATGTATGCTTATATTGAGAAATACCTTTTCTAAATGTTTTTTTAATGCAACTTTGCAGCAAAGGTTTTTGTGTATGCTAAAAAACTGAGGGCCCTGTGTCCCTCAGTGTCCCCCCGATGGCAGAGGGACACTGAGGGATACAGGGTACTGCAGGGACACTGAGCATCCCCCTGACATCATCCTCTCCAGCAGCCACAGCCCGCACAGCTCTGGGAGTTGGGTTGTCACATCACCATTTTATCCAGGAAGTGAAACCTTGATACAGTAGTAAGTGCAGGGAAAAAAGCAATTTATGTGCATTTCCTGTAATAAGTGTATATTGGGGATTTGTATAACTTTTGGGGGGCAATACAATACTTTAATAACATTTTTCGCCAGATTTCTCCTTTAATAGAAAACCATGCCCCCTCCCAGGGCAAACATTGAAGGCAGTGGAAACTGATGGAAAATAGCGCAAAACCCTTAATAAATCTTATGAAGTGCACAAAATGTCCTTATTAGCCAAAAAACGCATGTTTTTTTTTAGCGGACACAAAAATGTGGTTGATCACATTTTGTGTATACCAAAAGAAGATGTGTTTTGATCCGTGTTTTAATCCGTTTTTTAGTTTGCAAAAAAGGATGAAAAAAACTGACTGCAAAAATTGTAGTGTAAACATAGCCTTGGCATCAAGGCTATGTTCACACAATGTCTAAAAAAGAGAAAAGGAGTTAGCTTTTTCTATATAAAAAGACGTCCGTTACTGCCACGATTTAACTGACTGCAATGCAATGCACTGAAGTCAATGGAATCATGAACGTCCAATGCACACAATGTATAAAATGGCGGATGTTATCTGCATGGACGTCAAAATAATGATCCTGTCAATTATTTGCGGACGTCAAAGGAAATTGTTAATTTTTTGTGAGGAGAGCAGCTGGAGCAGAGGCGTGCAAGCCCTTTATATATAGGCTATGGCACACTAAGCCGAATTCCACCACATTTAGGGCCCTATTCCACCGGACGATTATCGGTTGCATAATTGTTAACGATTAACGATCTCAAACTACCGCTATTGCAAAAGACCTGAAAACGTTCACTCATTTCCATGGAACGATAATCGTTACTTATGATCGTAATTGCGATTGTTTTTCTTCACTATTTCTTCGCTATTGTGTTCGTATCTATTGCAAACAACCGAACAATGTCTTATTCAATGTGAACGATTTGCGAACGTTTTGCGAACGAGCAACGATAAAAATAGGTCCAGGTCTTATAAAGCAATCAACGATTTCTCGTTCGGTCGTTAATCGTTAACTGCATTTCAACCGAACGATTATCGTTTAGATTCGAACGATTTAACGATAATCTGAACGATAATCGTCCGGTGGACTAGGGCCCTTACAGTGTGAACATACCTTTATGAATCTCCCGCCCTCACTTTCTGGTCACCGTCTAAATTGCTATAATTGACATTCTATTTGAATGTTTTTATTAAGATTTTCAAAAAGGTAATAGTAAAAAATCCATCATATCAAGGATACACATTAAGTTGTTACAGACATCAAACAATAATCCAAAATCAACAAATCAGCAATAAATCGCTCAAGCGATCGTTTAACAAATTTGTAGCAACAATTTTATTTTTCCAGCGATGGTTGTTTAGATGAGCAGATAGATCATTTCAAAATCTCACTTTTTAGATCATTTGATCATTGTTTTTGTTTTTGCTTTTGCACATTACAGACTGTTTAGACAAAATGATCTAAAAAATATCAGTGAATGACCAGCAATGATTTATGGACTTGTCTGCATGCTTGAAGTGCTTGCAGTTAAAGGGACATTTAAAGAACTTAGGGGGCTCGCTTAGCCACCTGGTGCTGACAATGATTACAGCTCAGGGGGCTGCAGGAGTGGGCAATGGGGCCCCCCTAATGCGTTGGGCCCCACAGCAGCACTATGGCTGCTACAGTGGTAGTTACAACCCTGATACTCAGATAAGAAACCACTGAGGTGATTCCTGGGATGGCTCGCTGCAATGGAATCAAGTGATGTCAATGGGCAGCCAGGTGCTTCCTCCAGGAACTGACCCAATGGTTCCTTACTTGTGGTTTTTCTTAACTATGATCCCCTAAAACAACCAGGAATGTAAAAAAGTCATCATAGCATGCCAGCACCCACTGCCTGCATCTTTTTCCTGCTGCTGGTGTGGGCAGAATGGAATAGGTAACAGATTTCCTTTAATTCTCTTTTTTTTTTACCTGTATATGATCAAAGTAATTTACACATACCATCATGGGCGTTCAGACACCAACACAAAACTGCCCAGGGTCCTAAACTATGTGCAGACTCCTATGTGCAAGTGCTGTTGAGTTTCTCAGGAACATGCGCAGGGTCCAGCTTTGAACCTCATATTACCGTGATTCATAAACATTTCCTAGAGTACTACTGCACCCAGCTGGCCATACACTGCTACTCCTACCCTCCTCATAGGTACCACAAAAAGTCCTGCAATTTAGAGCATGACACAGCATCCATGCAGATTAATGGGCAGCTAGGTAATGGCTATAGCAAAGAGCTCCGCTGTTTGACATCCATATTATCAAGAAGGGACAGTGTTGTCTAGTTAAAACCTCCCCTTTAAGGATAGTTTAATTAATACCAATAACATACTTTTTTTTAACAATTGCCTGTTTACCTGTTTTTCCAAAACATTCTTACAAGTAATGGAAAAAAGACAGTCATTCTCATTTTGGTCTTTAAAATCCACAGTAATACTCATTGGCTATACACAGAAAATTTGCAGTGCCACAACTTTATTACCATTGGCAGAAGGTGACAGCAATTGCATGTGATTAAAGCTATCACATGACAAACATCTATATAACCACTACCTAACAGGAATTTATGTCTAGTAAGACGTTTCATGCATATCCCACTAGATGGCAGAGCAGGTTTAACGTCAAGCAGAGCATAAGGGAGACAATGGTCCAGATTTACTATCCTTGTCTTTACAGGCTTTACATGGGTCTGTCTTCCGTTCAGTGGTAATAGATTAGACTAGAATGTCACATAACGCGACAACATGCCCTCTTTTGAATGGCGCATGGGAAAAGTAAATGTGGTGGAAAAACCTGTGCGCCACAAAACAGCCAAAAACTAGCCAAAGGTGTGCTGTAGACACAATTAAATCTTGCCCAATAAGTCATTTGTAATCAGTTCCTTACAAAGCATAGCCACACTGCACTAGGGCCTGTATGACCACTACATTGCTGCTTCTACTGCCGGACACTATCCTTGTATTTTGTATTCTCTTGCATATTGTTTACTCTTTATTGTTAAAATAAATAAAAAAATTGATAAACAAAGTATTATGGGTGAGATTTATCAAAGGGTGTAAAACGTAGACTGGTGCAAACCGCCCACAGCAACCAGCTCAGCTTCCAGCTCTGGTGAAAGAAAAGAGGAGCTGTGATTGGTTGCTGTGGCAAGTTTGCACCTGTCTAAATTTTACACCCTTTGATAAATCTCCCCCAATGTTTATACTCCACTACAAAGTGTATTGTATAACCAAATACTGTATGTGCACCAAAAATAATTAGGAATGTAAGAAGAATTCTATTGTTTACTTTAGGCTTGGCCGATCTGGATCCAAAGCAGCAATCTACATAAATTACGGACAAGGAGAGAACTACCCTAGCATAAGGGGGCCTGTGGCCTGGGCCCCCCGAAGCTTACTGCCTACAACACCCGGCAGCCAAGCGGGCCTCCTGGGTGTTCAGTGTTCTGATTTACAGCACGAGAAGCCATGGGTTTCCCGCCCTGTCAATTACTCTTGTGACCGCAATAAGCATTTTGTTTGCGATTACAAGAGTGTTGCCCCCGACAGATCAGCAGCTTTCTGGCGAAGTCCCGGCCAGCGCCACCACTGAGGTCGGTGTGCGCTGCGGTGGCTGGGACTTCCGGTACAGTAAAGCACTCCCTGTACCAGAAGTCCCAGCCGCCGCAGCGCACACTGAGCTCAGTGGTGGCGCTGCCTGGGACTTCGCCAGGAAGCTGCTGATCTGTCAGGCGCGGAGGAAGAGAGAAGAAGAGACCTGCGACCGACCGGGGAGCGTGTGGTTAGATGAGTTGTCAGTTTTTTATTTGAGGGGAACAACACTGGGGGGCTATATATATGGGGGAGGCACAACACTGGGGGGCTATATGGGGGAGACACACCTCTGGGGGCTATATGTATGGGGGTGGCACAACACTGGGGGGCTATATATATGGGGAAGGCACAACACTGGGTGGCTATATATGGGGGAGGCACACCACTGGGGGCTATATGTATGGGGGTGGCACAACACTGGGGGCTATATATATGGGGGAGGCACAATATTGGGGGCTATACATATGGAGGAGGCACAACACTAGGGGCTATTTATATGGGGGAGGCACAGCAATGGGGGCTATATATATATATGGGGGAGGAACAGCACTGGGGGCTATATGTATAGGGGAGGCACAACACTGGGGGCTATATATATGGGGGAGGCACAGCACTGGGGGCTATATATGTGGGGGAGTCACAACACTGGGGGCTATATATATGGGGGAGGCACAACACTGGGGGCTAACTATAGGGAGAGGGACAACAATGGGGGCTGACTATGGGAAAGGGACAACACTGTGGGCCATTTCTAAGGGGAACAACACAGGGGGCCATCTATAAGGGGGCAATCTATAAGGAGAACAACACAGAGGAGGCATCTACTATAGTGGACTACACAGAGGGGGACAACAATGGGGGGCATCTATAAGGGTAACTACACTGGCGGGGGGCATCTACTAGAGTGGGCTACACAGAGGGCTCATCTATAAGGGGACTACACAGAGGGAGCCATACAGTATACTATAGGGCAGGGATAGGGAACCTTGGCTCACCAGCTGTTGAAAAACTACAGCTTTAGCTTAGACTGTCTACACATAATGGGAGTTGTAGTTTTGCAAAAGCTGCTATAGGTGATGCTCAGAGGGTGTCATCTACTATAAAGGGGGGCTCTCTACTATAGTAGATGCACATTGGGACATCTATGTGGGAGACTGAACAAAGGACCATCTACAAGGTGTCTACATACATATATATATATATACAGTATATATATATATATATATATATATATATATATATATATACATACACACATGCTACAAATAGTCAGGGCTAACCACTGAAAGAGGGTGTAAAGGGGCCAATACAGATATGCAGTTTGTAGAGAGATGAGGATGATGTCAGATTGAGAAGCCTAATATGTCTGGCAGATTCTGTGGATTTGTGGCTCAGAGAAGTTCTTATGACAGCCCAGGGCAGATGGAGATGAGAATGAAAAGGGAAGAACTCTGATCAGAGAAGACGTCCCCTGTGAGTCACTAAATATATTTGCACTGTAATTTATATGTAGTACAGAGCCTGTGTAGAGCTGGGTGTGTTGATGGCGTAGTGGTCGGTTGGGGGGGGGGGGGGGTTTGGGCAATCAAAAGTTTGCTATGGGGCCCAGCCATTTACAGTTACGCCCCTGGCTAACATCCTGCACTAGGGCTTGAGTGCAACTGCTATGTCTGCACCACTTAAAGGGGTATTCCCAACTAATATCATTAAACTTGTAGGATTCCTTAAATTATTTATTTTTCTAATAACGTTAATACAGAAAACTTGCCTCCTTGCCATTATATGGCAATTCTTTCTCTTCTACAGTTGACAGTTTATTTATGTTGCCAACCACCACTCTGCACTAAAAGCAGTGGTCTGGCTGGTGTGTATAAAGCTATAATATGCATTTTTATGTATATTATACAGTGTATATACACTATATATATAAGTAACTTTACGAGTCCTTTAAGTATAACTATATTAGCTCACATGGGAATACCCCTTTAAATCTCTGCTGTTTACAGTATAGTCAAGTATATGTATTTTAACCCTGTATTTTAGTGCCAAATTCTTACGAATCCTAATTACCAGCATAGTTTATGAGCTTGCCAAGAAGCTAGACTTTTCAGAGGAGACCTACTGTACATAACAAAGAAGAGTATACAGAACTTCAAACTGTTCCTACACATTCTAATTACTAAATTTGAAGGCAAAATCCAGTCAAAATTACATTTTATGTAGGAAATACATGTAAAAGTATTTTTTAAGTCAGTGATCTTGGACTAAAATAATTTCCAAAAGTGTGCTGCAGAAAGTGTGAATCCCCGTGGCACTACTGTTTCTGCTACTGATGTGAATGGTTCTTTACATGGAATAAGCAGTGTTGGGCTATGTTCACACACAGTATTTTGCTCTGTATTTTCAGTGTTTTTAAAGAGTGGGTCGAAAACAAAGAAAGGCCACAACAACACAACGTCCTTTTTTGGCCGCTGCTTTTTTGGACAGCTGTAGTTTCCAGCCCAAATTAAGTCTTTTGTTTCCAAACAATGGCCGTAATTTGTGAAATAACGGTAATTGTTTTAAAATAACAGCCGTTATTTGGGCATGAAATGAAAGGCGTAAAAAAAAAAGGCTGCCAAAGGGCCAAAAAAGGTGTTGTGTCGTCGGCTACAAATACAGACCAAAATACCTGCAGGAACACTGGTTAAAATACTATGGGGGACATTTATTAAGTCCGAAGTTTTTTACACCGGACTTAAAAATTTCCCCACATCTCCGGCACTACGGGGATTTATGTAGAGGTGGACTGCCTCTACATAAATCCCGTGTGCTCCGGTGCGCACGGCCGAAAACCTACGCCAGCTGAGGACTGGAGTAGGTTTTCGGCGTCTTTAAGATACAAAAATAATGAATCGCGCGGACTATGAGTCCGCGCCCCCGTTCCGCCCCCTCCACACCCCCGCTCCCCCCGGCGTACCCGTCGTAAAGTCACGATTTGCGAATATTTTTGTCAGGATGGTATCTTTGCGGAGCGTTATGCGTCCCTCTGCTCGTGCTGTGCGGCCGAGAAGGCGCTGATATTCTCTTATTCTGTTCTGTGTTTTGTTTTGCTGTGTCTGAACACTGGTTTACTTGCTCTCTTTGGGAGACACACCCGACTTCACCTGCTGAGTTCTGTCTGGCCATGTCAGGGTTAATCTGTGTTCTGGTTCTGCTGTGACTGACAGGTCTTCCTGCCAGTGGATCTGTCTTGTTCTCAGGTGTCTGTGCTTGGAGATCAGGGGGATGGTCCAATTACGTTCTGGACCAGAGCCCTGGTCTCCTATATAACAAACCTCAGTCTGTGCACTTATTGCTGGTTATTGACTTAGTCTCTGCCTGCTTGTGTGTTCTGTTTTCTGGTTTCTCCTGACTCCTGCTTAGTTTCTTTTGACCTCGCTTGCTTGCTGCCTGCCTCTAACCATATTGCCTGTTTTCTGATTACGCCTTTGGATCCTGATTTTGTACTTTTGCTGCCCGACTGTTGTGACCCGGCTTGTGGACTATTCTTCATTGTGTTTGTCTGTCTGTTTTGTCTTTGTGTTTCACCTAGCCAGTGCAGGGACTGCCGCCCAGTTGCTCGCCGCCATCTTAGGGCGGATAGTGGCAAGTAGGTAGAGGACAGTGGGCGGGGCTGAGCTTAGGGCTCATTGTCTTGTCTTGTCCTGCTGTCCGGTTCCTAACAATTTTATTCGCAAATCGCCCATTTGCGCTTAAGATCATTCGCACATCGGCACTTTCCGCCGAAAAACCACATTTCGCCGCAAAATACATGTCCCCCTATGTGTTAACATAGCTTTAATGTTGTTTAAGCATTCTAAAAATCCTTTTTAGGGTGCATTCACACGTACAGGATCTGCAGCAGATCTGCAGCAGATTTGATGGTGCAGATTTGATGCTGTGTGCAGTTATTTAGATCAAAATCCGCTGCGATGCGGTGTGTGTGAAGCAAATCTTAGGCAGTGTTCACACACAGTAAAGGTTAAAGCGGTAGTTCGGGAAAAAAAATCCTTAAAATTGACTGGTGCCAGAAAGTGCCAGTGATTGGAAAATTACTTCTAGAGAGCAGGAAAGGTTTTCTATTGCTATGGACAGTTCCTAACATAGACAGAGGTGTCAGCAGAGAGCACTGTGTCAGACTGGAGACTGAAAAGAATACACCAGTTCCTACAGGACATACACCACTTCCAGTCCTGGAAGACTTGAGATTTTTTTTAAGTGAATGTAGGAGCAGGTACAGTACATCACTTTAAGAGCTTTATATTAATAGACTGGTGCTGGTGGGAGTAAGCCGGTGCTGTGGACCTTTCTTTGAACTGCGGCCCTATTCCCGCGCATGGCGCCAGTCTCTTCCCTGAAGCACTGGCCAGTCCATCAGCCGGGTCGTGACGTGTCAGCGCCGGAGATCCCGCTGACACATACTCACCGTGGGCACAGGGAAAGGTGCGTTAGTACTTGGAATCAATTTCCCCCTTGCCCCTGCCAGCTACAGGATTTTATAAATCATCAGACTTTAATTGGCTGCCGATTTCATCAATATAAATTCCAATGAGTGAATTAAGTACTTGTGAATGTACCCTGATGATTGGTCACTACTTATGGGCCAGTGCTGTGTGCTTGCCCAGGCTAAAATTTACCAGCCAGCCCATGCTAGGATGTTTTTAACATTGAAAACCACAAACAATACAAGTGAATGATAATTATAGGAGAATTGTTTCCATGGGTAAAATGTGGAATCTGGTACAATTAGCATTTTTAGTGAAGCAACCTGGGATAGACAGAAACACCTGACCTTGGCTATGGCTCCCTTGTCCCATTGTTAGCCACACTGTATTCAGTAAGACAACACATTAAAAGAGATGAAGATCTGCAGAGGTGATGAGGTCATAACATCATTCTTTATCTGCAGCTGCTCTCCCAGCTAATCTTCCTGGCAGGTAGTGACCTCAGGGCTCAGCTATACTCTGCTTTTGGCATGAATTTACAAATATTACAAATAATAAAAACTCATACATCAACTAGACTCAAGTGTCTGGTGAAATAATGAGGTATAGAGTGTACAACACAATTCTGCAGTACACGGTCATGCTAAAAATAGCAGGATTTTTATTTTTTTTATTTAAAGAGTGAAATCCATCAGGAACCAAAAGTCAGGGGTTTTGGCTTTCCTTTCTGGGTTGCCTAATATTATCTTGAGCTGGAAACCTCAATCAAACAGATTCTTCTCATGACTTCTGGGTTTACTTGAAGGTTCTACTCAGAGAGCAACATGAGCAGCACCAAACAGAAACAAACAGGCACAGTGGTGATGCCCATTGTTTTATCTACCAGTGGGGTCTCAGCATCTGGACCCTCAGAGATCAAAACATGATATTTTGCTATTACATGTCAGAAGTTTCTTAACCTGACAGGAACCTGATTAAACACCTGATACTAGCTATCACCTTGTCTGCCAAGCTGAGCCTTGTAAATAATGGTGCATTTACACAGGCAGATTTATCTGACAGATTTTGGAAGCCAAAGCCAGGAATGGATTTGAAAAGAGGAGAAATCTCAGTCTTTTCTTTATGACCTGTTCCCTGTTTATAGTCTAAGGCCTAAGGCTGCGTTCATACTACGTATATTTCAGTCAGTATATGTATATTTCAGTCAGTATATTTCAGTCAGTATTGCAACCAAAACCAGGAGTGGATTAAAAACACAGAAAGGATCTGTTCACACAATGTTGAAACTGAGTGGATGGCCGCCATTTAATGGCAAATATTTGCTGTTATTTTAAAACAACGGCTATTATATTGAAATAATGGCCGTTATTTACTGTTATATGGCGGCCATCCACTCAATTTCACCATTGTGTGAACAGATCCTTTCTGTGTTTTTAATCCACTCCTGGTTTTGGTTGTAATACTGACTGAAATATACGTAGTGTGAACACAGCTTTATGGTGCGTTTACACAGACAGATTTATCTGACAGATCTTTGAAGCCCAAACCAGGAACAGATGATAAAACAGGGATCAGGTCATAAAGGAAAAACTGGGATCTATCCTCTTTTCAAATCCATTCCTGGCTTTGGCTTCCAAAATCTGTCAGATAAATCTGTCTGTGTAAACGCAGCATTACTTCCTAACACAGTTTGCACTGTGTTTATATTCACATGATAATTGGGGCTATGTTCACACTACGTATATTTCAGTCAGTATTGCAACCAAAACCAGGAGTGGATTGAAAACACAGAAAGGATCTGTTCACACACTGGTGCAATTGAGTGGATGGCCGCCATATAACAGTAAATAACGGCCATTATTTCAATATAACAGCCGTTGTTCTAAAATAACAGCAAATATTTGCCATTAAATGGCGGCCATTCACTCAATTACAACATTGTGTGAACAGATCCTTTCTGTGTTTTTAATCCACTCCTGGTTTTGGTTGCAATACTGACTGAAATATACTGACTGAAATATACATATACTCACTGAAATATACATAGTGTGAACGCAGCCTCACAGTATATACTGTACAGAAGTGACAGGGAGTGATTAAACATGCTGTGGGAACCTATTGCATATAACCCCATTGTGCATGTGCATTATAGATAGGCATTCAAAAATAATTTTTAAAATAATTTTTGCACTTTAATATATTATACTTTGTATGCAAAAGCAAATGAAGCACCATAACATTAGATATTAGATAAGTAAATAGAATAAGATACCATATAAAATGTTGTAACATCTTTATGCACACAGAATGCTTCATGGTCCCAGGGGTCTGATAAATCACCCCACTAGTGCTGTGTAATTGGCTGACATGACAGAAGTAGGACCTTCGAACATCTGGTGATTTTAATAATTCCCTATGCTGTCCATGTTTTGTGTGTCATATGTGTTTATGACATGCACACTTACCAAATGGGTTAAACAAGTGATGTTACCCTGTAAGGACAATGGCAATTCTGAATGTACTATACCTGCGAGTGAGACTCTCTATATTAGCCCCTTAACAATGGATGAAGTACATGTATGCCATGAATGTCCGTCACTTAACAACGGATGGCTTACGTTTACGCCATTGTTTGCAGGGGCTCTATGAAGCGGGTTTAGAGCTGAGCTTGTTTCAAAGAGGGCGAGGACCGTCTGCTCTTAACAGCTGGGTTCTCACTGTCTATGACAGGCCATGACTGCGGGGATCCCGAATAAATTGCCTGACTGCCAGAGGTATATGGGTCACCTCTGTGCAGTCTGATTTTTGGTCTGCCTCAGGCAAGCTCTATTAGAAGATAACAGATAACACTGATCAATGCTATGCAATGTGTATGTAATCTAAATTATGCATTTTATAGTTCCTTAGAGGGACTTAAAAAGTGTAAAAAAAACTGTTTAAAAAAGTTGTTAAAAAACATGACATAGCCCCTCCCCCATTAAAGTTTAAATCACCCCCTCTCCCATTTTATTAATAAAACACGCATAAAAAACATATTAAATATTGTATTGTGCGTAATTGTCCGATCTATTAACCCCTTAACGACCGCGGGCGTAAGTGTACGCCCCCAAAACCCGTGCCTTAACGCAAACGGGCGTACATTTACGCCCGCGGTTTCCCCGATCGCTGCGTGTACACACGCAGCGATCGGGGAAGATGGCCTGCTATAATGTATAGCAGGCCATCCCTGCTTGTCGGCACGGGGGGTGATTAACCCCTCCTGTGCTGACGATCGCCGCTATTGGCTGATCAATTCAGATCAGCATATGGCGGCGATCTGCAGCTTTCCGGGTCACCGGTGACCCGATGGCCCAGAAAGCAATGGCGGTCGGTGCTGTCCGAGGACGACACCGACCGCCATTACTGTTAAAAGTAACGGTGGCCACGGTGCCACGTCCCGATCGCCGGGACCGGCCGGCCAGGAGCGGCCAGCCGATCACGGCGATATAAGTACCCCATGAAAGGGTTAAATACCTGCTGTGGACACCTCAGCTAGGTAGCTGAGGTGTCCAGAGCAGGTATTGACCCATACTCACCGGATCCAGCGTCCCGATCGCGTCTTCCGGGTTCCGAACGCGACTTCCGGGTTCCGAACGCGTCATCGTCTTCGTCGGCGTCTTCGTCTTTTTCCGGCGGTCCCCATCGGTAATCATCGGCTCCAGCGTCGTCAAACTTCGGCTTTTTCCGGAATTGGCGTTCTACTGCCCCCTAGCGGCTGATAAGTGTATATAATACACATATCAGTAGCTATAGGGTTGAAGAAAGATTTTTTTTTTTTTTTTTTCCCAATTTTTTTTTTTTCTATTTTCCGCACCCTATCGCCGCTGAGTGCTGATCAGCATCGCACGTAAGTGCGCCGCTGATCAGCAACTCCTCCTTTTTGGCGTAGAGTTTTTTTCCTATATCCTACAGCCACGGTCTGCTTATAAGTGCCGCACATAAGTGCGGCATTTATCAGCAACTCCTTTCTTGGCGTAGTTTTTTTTTTTATACTTAATGTTAAAAAAACATGTAAAAAACACCATTACACTACACGGAATAAAGTTTTACACTACACCACTACATACTCCATATACCAATCCCCGTATAAAGATGACCCCCAGGGTGTTTTCGGTGTCGGACGCATACGCTATTATTGCCTCCGACACCGAAACAGCCAGTGAGGATGAATGGGGGGGGTCCTTTCTTCCTCCATTCATCCTCATCCTCATCATCCAATGACGTATCTGGGGGTAGCGTAGCGTACGCTGCCCCCAGACACGTCTTTTCCGCCAGTACCGTCCCAATAAGAGATCACGGTATGGCGTGAAATTCTACAAACTCTGTGAGAGTACCTCAGGGTACACTTACAGATTTAGGGTACGTGCACACTGCGGAATGGCGAAGGATAACCCTTTGTGCATTCCGCAGCTGGCACCCGCCGGCGGACTGATGCAGGCGCGCGTCTCCACCCGTGTCATAGACTCCATGTTATGCTTGGGCGGATTCCATCGTCCGTCCAAAGAATGAACACATTTGACGGAGAGCGGAATCCGCCCGTGCATAGAATGGAGTCTATGACACGGACGGAGACGCGCGCCCGCATCAGTCCGCCGGTGGGTGCCAGCTGCGGAATGCACAAAGGGTTATCCTTCGCCATTCCGCAGTGTGCACGTGCACTTAGAGTGTATGAAGGAAGGGACACCCAAATCCAGCCCCCAGATGCCCCCCCCCATCCTCTGAGTTAGTGGGGAGATCGTTCGGGAACTGATCTTCCCACTGCTGGATAAAGGTTACCACCTGTACGGGGATAACTTTTATACCAGCACCCCCTCTTCCGGTCCCTTGCTGCCCTGTAGCTTGCGGCACGATCCGAACATATCAGAAGTAGTAATAGCGCCCTAATATTTAGCAGCCATGGAGCGGACCCAGCGCTTCTGGATATGAAGGACCCCGGATCGCACCAGGACAACATTTTCCAGGTGACGTCCCCCACACTAGAAAACAGGAGACCCCAGAAGAAGTGCAGAGTGTGGCGTAACAGGGGGATCAGGAAGGACGCCATTTTCCAGTGTGACACCTGTCCTGATCCCCCCGGCCTCTGCATACTGGATCGCTCCAAGGCGTACCACACGTCACTGGGGTTCTACATTATCTAAATTCTGTCCCTTATTCCTATTTCAGGGGTCACGTTGATCCGGGGATTATTCTGATCGCCATTATGGAGTCGGGAAGGAATTTTTCCCCTGTGATGAGGCTACTGTCGTCTGCCTTACGAGGGTTTTTTGCCTTCCTCTGGATCAACACAGGTTGAGTTTGATGGACACCTGTCATTTCAACCTTATAAACTAATAATTGGCCTAATACCCCCAAATAAATTAGAATTGTCCCTTTTCCCCAGCTAAGTAGGTATGGCCGCCATTCCCATTAGAGGATGCTATGATGCAATTACAAAGCCTCTGTGCGGCCAGGACAGTAGAAACCCCCGACAAGTGACCCCATTCTGGAAACTACACCCCATAAGGAATCTAACAAGGGGGGCAGCGGGGATATGGCCCCCTGGTGACGGCCACATTTGGGACGTGAAAATGAAAAAAATTGTATTTTTTATTTTCACGGCACATGTTCTACATATGTGCCTGTTACCAGTGGGGTCCATATGCTCACTGCACCCCTTGTTAGATTCCTTATGGGGTTTAGTTTCCAGAATGGGGTCACTTGTGGGGGGTTTCTACTGTCCTGGCAGCACAGGAGCTTTGTAATTGCGACATGGCCTCCATCCTCCATTCCAGCCTCTAAATGGCGCTCTGTCCCTTTGGTGGCTTGCCCTGTGCCCATATGGCAAATTATGTCCACATGTGGGGTATTTTCGTACTCAGGGGAAATTACCCTACACGCTTTGCGTTTATTTTCTTTTTTAACCCCTTGTGGAAATGGAAAAAAAATCAAGGCTAGACCAACATTTGGTGTAATTTGTTTTAAATTTTTACTCTAAATCATTAATCTTGTCTTGATTTTTTCATTTTCACAAGGGGCTAAAAAATAAAAAAACCACAAAATTTGTAGAGCAATTTCCCCTGAGTACGGAAATACCCCACATGTGGACATAAAGCACCGTGCGGGCGCAGGGCAAGCCTCCGAAGGGAAGGAGCGCCATTTGGTTTTTTGAGGCTGGATTTGGCTGGAATGAATTTCGAGGGGCCATGTTGCATTTAAAAGGCCCCTGTGTTGCCAAGACAGTTGAAACCCCCCACAAGTGACCCCATTATGGAAACTACACCCCTTGTTACATTCCCTGAGTATATGGACCCCACTGGTGACGGGCACAAATATGGAACAATGTGGCGTGAAAATGAAATATTACATTTTTTACACTATAATGTAGGTCTAGCCTTGAATTTATTATTTTCACAAGGGGTTAAAAGAGAAAAAAACACACAAAATGTTTAGAGCAATTTCCCCCGAGTCCGTAAATACCCCACATGTGGACATAAAGCGCCATGTGGGCGCAGGGCAAGCCTCCAAAGGGAAGGAGCGCCATTTGGATTTTGGAGGTTGGATTTGGCTAGAATGGATGATGAACGCCATGTCGCATTTATAGAGCCCTTGTGCTGCCAAGACAGTGGAAACCCCCCACAAGTGACCCCATTCTGGAAACTGCACCTCTCAGGGAATCTAACAAGCGGTGCAATGAGGATATGGACCCCTTGATGACGGGCACATTTTTGCCGTGAAAGTGAAAAAATGAAATTTTTCACTTTCACGTCACATTGTTCCACATTTGTGCCGTCACCAGTGGGGTCCATATGCTCACTGCACCCCTTGTTAGATTCCTTGAGGGGTGTAGTTTTCAGAATGGGGTCACTTGTGGGGGGTTTCCAGTGTTTTGGCAGCACGAGGGCTCTGTAAATGCGACGTGGCCCTTTAAATCCATTTCAGTGAAATCCAGCTTCCAAAAGCCAATTGGCGCTCCTTCCCTTTGGAGGCTCGTCCTGCGCCCGCTTGGCACTTTATGTGCACATGTGGGGTATTTCCGTACTCGGGAGAAACTGCGCTACATGTTTTGTGTTTTTTTTTTCCTTTTCTCCCTTTGTGAAAATGAAAAATTGAAGGCTAGAACAACGTTTTAGTGTAAAAAATACTTTTGTCTTTTTTCACGCCATATTGTTGGGAAAATCTGTGAAGCACCTGTGGGGTCTAGATGCTCACCGCACCCCTTGTTACATTCCTTGAGGGGTTTAGTTTTCTGAATGGTGTCCCTTTAGTGGTGTTTTTTAGGTTTTGGCACCCCAGAGCCTCTGCCAAGCTGAAGTGATACAGTCAGAAATGACCAAATATAATGGAGCCATTGAAATGCACTAGGCGCTCCCTTATATCTGAGGCTTGTGGTTGCGTCAAATAGCGCAATAGGGTCACATATGGGGTATTTCTATAAACTGCAGAAACGGGGCAATAAATATTGGGGTGCATTTCTCTGGTAATAAGTTTATAATTATGAAAAATATTGGATTACAATAAAATCTCTGCACAGAAAATTAAAATTTTCAAATTTCTTACACACTTAGCTTTTATTTCTGTGACTCCCCTAAAGGGTTAAAACACTTTCTGGATATGCTTTTGCAGAGTTTGGGGGGTGCAGTTTCTGAAATGGGGTGCTTTGTGGGGCTTTCTAACATACAGGCCCCTCAAATACACTTTACACCTGAACAGGTCCCTAAAAATATCTGATTTTGAAATTTTACTGAAAATTTGGAAATTTGCTGCTAATGTTTTACGCTTTCTATTGTCTAAAAAAAATGAAATATAGTTTAATAAATGCTGCAAACATAAAGTAGACATGTTGCTAATGCTATTTAATATATAATTTATGTGGCATAACCATTTTCTGTATAAGCAGAAAAGGTTTAAAGTTGGAAAAATGCATTTTTTTACAATTTTTCACGTTATTTTGGTTTTTTTCATAAAGATTTGTTATAAGTATCGACTCCAATTTACAAGAAATGTGAAGTACAATATGTCATGAGAAAACAATCTCAGAATCAGCCGGATAGGTAAAAGCATCCCGAAGTTATTAATGAATAAAGTGACACAGGTCATATTCATAAAATTTGCTCCGGTCCTTAAGGCCATTTTAGGCCCGGTCCTTAAGGGGTTAAACTATAACATTGTTGTCCCTGCACGGTTATAAACAAAAAGAGGAAAAAACGTCAGGATTGATGATTTTTTGTTACATTATATATCAGATCAAAAGTTATAAAAAAGTCCCAGCTACACAAATATAATACCAATAAAAACTAGAGATCATAGCACAAAAATTACATGCCAAACAGCCCTGTAGGTTGAAAAATAAAACTGTTCTAAGAGTCACAATAGGGCAATTTTAATCACAATACTTCGAAAAGAAATGTTTTTTACTGTTAAAAAATAGTTAAATGTTAGAAAAGCTATTTAAACACAGCTACTGTTGTATTCAGCCTAACCTATAGAAAAAAGATATGTCAGGTTTACCGTAAAGTGCAGTACACAGACACGGAAGTCTCCCAAAAGTTACTTATGTCCACCCCACCATTTACCCGCACTGCATTTCTTTTTGCTGGAGTTCTCCTTCCAGTCCATTTTTATTATTACAGTGGTACCTCGGTTAACAAGTAACAAGGATTGCAAATGTTTTGCAAGACAAGCTCACAGTTTTTTTTAAAATTGTAAATAGGTTCACGAGTATTGCTTTGTAATACAAGCTCACTGTACTGTGTGGGAGGGGGAGTTGGGGGGTGGGGAGGGGCATGGTCTGCATATTGTGGTCTACAGCACTGTACTCTGGCCCAGGAAGTCTTCCTCACCTTTCAAATCATGGCAGGCCAGGGCTTGCATCAGGAGACCAGACTGTGGAGATAACAGGAGCTCCACCCCTGATTCTCTTCATAACAGTAATCCCTTTCTACCCCAGACAGAGAGTGCTGCTATACTGCGCCCACATATGGCCTGCTCATTCCTTTATGCTCCCTGATATCTGTATCTGCTCCCTGCAGTCTGTCAGCCCTTGTGTTTCCCGTCCTCCCCATTCCTGCTATAATGTGCCTGCACTTACACTCAGCTATACATACTGCTGTATAGAAAAGTTTCTGCCACAGTGCTCCTGCACAGCTCTGATTTTCACTTCCTGATTGGTCCATGCTGAACACACACCCATTCACCATTGGTGCAGTCCGGACATCTGACAGAAGCCCGGCTTTCCCATTCTAGCCTGTTTGTACAGTGGTCAGACTAGTTGTTAAACGCTACTGCATTATAGAGATCTACAATTTCATCCTGTATTTGCCCACTGCAGTTCCTTTTTCAGGTTTATGCCCTTACTATACATTATACACCACATGCTGATTGCTATACTGTACAGTAACTTATAGTATGACATATTCTGCAGTTTCTAAATGTTTGTTTCACATGTTATTTAGAATAAATAATCATTATTCAGGGGTGTGGAACCAATTGTCTGTATTTCAATGATTTCTTATGGGGTATAAGAATGATATGGATTACCAGCACAGTCCCGGAGCAAATCATGCTCGTAATCCAAGGCACCACTGTATTTATTTTAATTATTTTTAGAGCGCCCTTGGTTCCAAAGCGCTGTACTATGATAAGGGATAACATACAGGATGTACACATCCAGTGCAAAACATAAAACCAATAAGAAAACTACACAAATAAGGTAAATGACAGACTGGTACATAAGGAGAGAGGACCCTGCCTGCGAGAGCTTACAGAACTGTTTGATTTATAAGCATACTAAGCAGAGTTGCCTAGGTGGGTTCTGTAAGCTTTCACAGGTGAAATACAGTCAATTATTACCCATTATTTAAAAAGTTATTCATCTGTTTGGAAATACTACTCATTTACCATGAGTCATGAGATATTTTTCCAAGTATGTTAGAAATCAATGGCAGTTTTTTTTTTCTCTGGGACTTTACTGATACATCTGCCACAATCACTTTTAATTTGCAGTTAGCATTTGATGTGTAAGCTGGGTACATACTGTTCCTTGTGGTTGAAGGCTTCCTAATGGTGACATATCTTTGCAGATATCAATCTCAGCAGAAGAACTGTGATTTTCCAGAAATAGATTGACTACAAAGGCTATAACAGTTACATATAATATGTTTTTCATTGTATGTATTTATTTGCTATACTGATTGGTATACTTGCAGTCAGTGTCGGACTGACCCTCCGGAGGACCAGAGGATCCCTCAGTGGGCCCCTGCTGTGTACTGTATTGTCAGGGCCGTATTTACCACTAGGCACCCGTGGTCCGGTGCCTAGGGCAGCACCTTGCAGGGGGGCAGCACCAGGGAGCAGGGAGACAGAAAAAACTCATTTTGTTGTTTTTATTTTTTTTAGTTTCCCTCCTCCCATTCAGATTTGCCAGTAAATCTGGTGTCTTTTCCAGGGGGGTGGGGGATATGGTGGTATTGGTCAGGTCTGGTATCGCCAATAGGTGCGTGTAGACGGGGCGTCTTCAGGTTTAGTGCCTAGGGCAGCAGCAGCTGTTAATACAGCCCTGTGTATTGTGCTGTGACAGTTCTGTCTCAAACTGTCTTAAAGGGGTTGTCCAGTGTGGGGGCACTTTTTTGGGGGGACCGGGGAGGAGGTGGCTGAAATAAAAGACGTTCACCACTCACCTCCCCGGTTCCAGCGGCGGCTCACTCATCGCGGCGCTCCGGTCCCCGATTCCCGGCCGCTTCCAGCTGTCTGACGCTGCCCGAGACGCTACGTCTCAGGGCCGCTCAGCCACTCAGTGAAGGAGGCGGGATCCGTGTGAAGTCCGCTCGGATACCGCCTCCTTCACTGAGTGGCTGAGCGGCCCTGAGACGTAGCGTCACGGGCGGCGTCAGAGACCCGGAAGCGGCCGGGTACCGGGGACCGGAGCGCCGCAATGAGTGAGCCGCCAGTGGAACTGGGGAGGTGAGTGAACGTCTTTTATTTCAGCCACCTCCTCCCCGGTCCCCCCAAAAAAGTGCCCCCACACTGGACAACCCCTTTAAGGAGAATGTCAGGAGAGGGCTGACTACAGGTGCAGGTCCTTTCATCACTAGTTTCTATGATCCTTTGTGAGCAATGCTGAAATTGTCTGACAGAAGCTAGCAGGGAGGGGGTTCGAAGGGCTTGTATGCAGGGGCAGTCTAAAGGCCCTATTACAAAAAAGCATCATCTGCCAAATCAGGAAGACATCTGTCCGTTTAATAAAGACAACAATAATATGAGGAGTGAGCAGTCTTTTGGAAATCATCAGCCACTGGCCACGCATCAATCTATATAATAGGTGATTGACGGCTGATTGAAATTGTACTCTGTACCTGTAGTGTTGTCAGCTCGTTGCCTAGGTTCCAGACCACAGATCTCCACTCTCAGAGTGGTGGGTGGGCTGTGACGCACATCGGTGGATGGGATCCTGTAAGTAATCTTGTCCGCTCAAATCCTGCAGAATAAACCGAGGCCATACAGATACCCAATGGATCCTATTAAACTCAATAGGATCTCTCAGGATCCATCTGAATTGTGTTTTGTGGTGGCAAGCTGATCCACAATGCAATTTTGAACCTAGGCTAACATGCTGTAAGCAATTAGTATGGAAATTACCTCTGATCCCAATCACTTAACCTCCTAGATGTTGCAGTCAATAATAACTGCAGCATCTAGGTGGTTAGATGCCCCCACAGTGCAAATATGGAGTTGCATTGGGACCCTGCCTATCATTATAATACATATTACCTCCCTATTCCCGCTTTAAAAGAAAAATAAATCTAAACTACAAAAAGATACAAACATACTTGGTATTGCTGTTTGTCAAAAGTTTGTGTGGAGCAGGAAATGGTCCTCAAGACTTAATCTCCCTAAAGCTTTAGCTGTCCATGCATGGGAATTGTAGGGAATTGTAATTTTGCAATAGCAGGAGGGTTACAGGTAATGAAGGAGTATGCTAATAAAGTAAGGATTCTAACTTTGGAAAACTTTGCAGATATAAATTGTAGCTTGAAGACGGTGGTCTGGGTTGCACACACTAGAAAAGGGAATGGTAATGACTTCTATCAGAGAAGATGCCCCCTTCTTGGGTGTAACTGCACAGTAATCACTAATATGGGCTGTACAACCAGGTAGCATTAAGTCACTATCTAGTGATCATGGTGTGGCTATGTAGTTTGACCCTTATGTTGGCATTATTCATAATATTGGTTATGGTATACTATTTGTTCTTTAATCAGTATGGTGATTGTTCTTTGTACTAATGTATTGTTTAGTAACTATATGACTATTATTTAGAGGTGTAAAAGTATACTGGTTTATTATCACACATAGAAAATGGGCCCAGATTTATTAAAGAGTACCTGTTATTAAAAATAACTTTTGACATATCAGGCATAGCAAAAGTTATTGATCACAACCCCCTGTGATCAGAAGCCATAGCCAGTGAGAGAGTGCGGCAGCAGCGCAGCACAATCCCTTCCCCGGCCGCTTGCTAATTCTGACAGTGCAGCCTCATAGACTTGTAGAAATTAGCCAAACAGGAGATACCATTGGTGAATGGATCACCCTGCAGACACCCTGTCTTCCTAGTTATATCTCCTGATCACAGGGGCTCTCAGCAGTTAGGGCGGGCCCCATGATTGATTTCCTCTTGTGGGCCCCAGGTGCTCCAGTCTGACACTGCATGCAGTAGGGCTGACAGTTACACCATTGCCAAAGGACTGGTATTTAGTCCCAAGATATAAATTGAATTGTTGAGTAACTAATAGGAAAGTAAAAGTACTGATAGGTGTTTGCAAACAAATACACCAGAATATGCAGAAAAATTCTGTTTCTCATTTGTCCATAGACTTTGAGCACCATTTCACTTGATCCTTTAGTGGGCTCATAAACCGTCTCATCTGTCAAGTTTCATATATTTGCTTGTATCACTGATTTATACAATGTTTGTTTAAAGGACATAGGACAGAAAGCAGGGACCTGGCTGTTATGAGCATGTGTTGTTCACCAGCAATCGGCTCAGGTAGGTACATGGCACCTTGCTATCCACTCTGAACATCATAAAATGTAAATAAATTCTGTAACCCCCAGCTTTAGAACTTGCACTAACACTGATGGCTTTTCTAACTCGATCTTCATTGGTGGGCCCCCAGGATCATTTACTCTGGTGGGCCCCAGATACCGCAGTTTTTTATTGGCCTCTAGGAAATTAATATTAGATCACAAACCGTCTATGAATTAACAATGGTGAGAGTCCTTTTCGGGCATATTTGCAGGTGATAGATTTTATTGGAGAAATTTCTGTGGTTAAAAAATCAATTCTATCCATATTTATGGGGTTCTTTCTGTGGCATATGCATGGATTTTTGCAGAAAAGATTGAGATGAATGGGGCATTTACAGACACTCCTGTAATGAATCCATTGCATGTGACTATACCTTTAGGCTCTCCTTTACATTTGTGGTTTTGGTAATTATTTTGCATCAGTGTTTGTTAGCTAAGCTAGGAGTGGGTGTATAACACAAGGTACAAATCTTTCAGCTACTGTATACTTTACTCTGTGAAGGTTCCATTCTTACAAATACTAATCAAAATAGCCAAATGTGAAAATGGTTTTATGGTTGAATCCTAGTAGACCAAAAATATTCCGCAGGCCTTATTAATATAACATACTAATTAAACCATCTGTTGATGGCCCTGAACCAAAGCCATTTCATCTCCAGCCAAGCCACAGCAGTATCTGTATATAGTGGAATCATTTCCCAGCAAAGAATCTTTGAAAATGTTAAATATAATAATTAGAGTAAATCAATGGTTGTTAAATGTGCCAAAAATATTAAGAGGGACACACAGATAATATCCATAAACATGAAAACACTCATTTTGATTAACCGCAAATGTGTATAGTATACTATGACTATGACATGAGACAGACTGTATTACCCCTAACAGAATATCTCAGCGGAAGTGTCTTTCAAATGGCACAGTGCAGCTCAATATTCTTCAACATAAGTGTCAAGCAACTATCAGAGCACGATTCTGCGGCAAATAATAACTCCCCAGCAGTATCAAATGTCACAGTGCAGCACATCACACCTCTCCAGCAGCACCACATACCTAAGGTTGGCAAAAATACCCCCAGATGAAGCAAATAAATGCCACAGTGTAGTACAAAATACCTCCTCAGAAAAGTCAAATATCACAGAGCAGAACAATAAGTCTCTCAAGAAACAGCAAACGAATACCACAGTTCAGCACCACTGGAAGAAGCCTACCCTTCCCTCCCCCACCCCTACTGGCAGCATTGTCTTAAACTGCACACATATTGTAGGGCAGGCATTATCAGTGTAATTTCTGCTTGAAAGATCCTGCTTAGTGGACATGCCTGGCACAGACAGGGGCCCTTGGCCCACGAGCCAGTGGGCTTTACCCAACCAGAGAGAAATGCCACACACTTTGAAAAGAGCTGATAGAGACAATAGGCATAATTTGTGTATATTCTAAGCCTGGACACTTTCTAAGTAAATCCATTCTTGAGGGGTAGTGAGAAGTACTTTTCAAGCATTGACTGCTGCTTTGAATTTTATTTATGTACGTATAGTTCCAGGATCCTGCCAAAAGAAAAAGTGAGTAAAAGAGATGCACACAACCCGGGTGTGCAGCATTTGATTAGCGGTGGCTGCAGAAGTTGAATGCAGCCCTAGGATGTCCTGGAAAACATGGATACATGGATACATATGGTTGTATCTTTGTTTTCCAGGTCGCTTTAGGGGCCTATTGGGCTGATTCGGCCGATTATCGCTCCATGGAATACAGACAACGATCAGCCGATGAACCTAAAATCATCGGGCACCCACCGTGCATCGCTATGTGGAATAGCGGTGTGCGGTGGGGGACCGACGATGCTGCAGGTCTTCTCCTCCTCCCGATCCCGCGTGCAGCAGCAGCTTCGGAGCGGCCTGTCTGAGCTGACAGACCGCTCAGCCATTCACTAGCCGGGACTGCTGCGGCCAGTTATTGGTTGAGCAGTCTGTCAGCTCAGACCGGGAGAAGGAGAAGACCTGCAGCCTGGATAGGTAAAGTATGATGTTTACCCCTTAAGGTCAAAGATAATTTTCGTTTTTGCACTTTTGCTTTTTCCATTTTATGTTTAAAAGTGCATAGCGCTTGCATTTTTTCACCTAGAGACTTATATGAGACTTATTTTTTGTGAAACCAATTGTACTTTGCAATGACAGGCATTATTTTTCCATAAAATATGCTGCGAAACCAGAAAAAAAAAATCATTTGCGCTGTCAAATTGAAAAAAAAAAACGAATTTGTTTTGCTTTCGGGGAGTTTTGCATTTATACCGTTCGCCCTATGGTAAAACTGACTTGTTATGCATGTTCCTCAAGTTGTTACGATTACAACGATATGTAATATGTATAACTTATATTATCTGATGGCTTTTAAAAAATTCAAACCATTGGTCTATGGGGCTGTGTGAGGTGTCATTTTTTTGCGCCATGATGTGATCTTTCTATCGGTACCTTGATTGCGCATATACGACTTTTTGATCACTTTTTATTACAATTTTTCTAGATTTGATGCGACCAAAAATGCGCAATTTTGGAATTTTTTTGCGCTGACACTGTTTACCGTGCAAGATCAGGAATGGGATAGTTTAATAGTTCGAGCAATTATGTGCGCGGAGATACCAAATATATTTATTTATTTATTAATTTATATTTATAAAATGGGAAAAGGGGGGTGATTTGGACTTTTATTAGGGGAGGGGATTTTTTTTATTAATAAAAACACTTTTTTACTTTTTTTTTTTACATAAACTAGAAGTCCCCCTGGGGGACTTGTATATACACAGCACTGATCTCTCGTAGAGATCAATGCTGTGTGTATACACAGCAAAGATCGATTACATCGGTCATAGATTGCTTTGGACTGCTGCAGGCCACAGCAATCTATTGCCGAGCCGGGATCAGCGTCATTGCAATGCTGAGGTCCGGCACGAGCAGAAGAACGGATCTCCCCCCCCCCCGCGATCGCATAGCAGCCACTGCAGCCACTGCTAATCAAATGCCGCACACGTGGTTTGGCCAGACCTGAACATGCTTGAGCTCGCGACTTTTTGATCGCTTTTTATTACAATTTTTCTGGATTTGATGCGACGAAAAATGCACAATTTAGCATTTTGGGATTTTTTTGCACTTAAGTCATTTACCGTGCGAGATCAGGAATGTGATTAATTAATAGTTTGGGCGATTACGCACGCGGCGATACCAAACATGTTTATTTATTTATTTTTATTTATAACATGGGAAAAGGCGGGTGATTCTGACTTTTATTAGGGGAGGGTTTTTTATTATTAACAACACTTTTTTAAAAAACTTTTACACTTATACTAGAAGCCCCCCTGGGGGACTTCTAGTATAAGTGCACTGATCACTCATTGATCTATGCTGTATAAACTTATACAGCAAAGATCGATGAGATAGGCACTCGTTTGCTTTCGGCTGCTGCAGCCAAAAACAAACGAGTGCCGAGCCGGGATCAGTGCCATCTTGGTGGAGACCCCGGTTGGCACCACAGACGAAGATCGCTACTCCGGGACAACGTCCCGGGGGAGCGATCCCCGCCACTAGACACCAGGGAAGCGCTGGATCCGGTAATCTGATGCAGCTGTCATCTTTGACAGCTACATCTGATTACCTTATTAGCGGGCACGGTGATCGGACCGTGCCCGCTAATAGCCGTGGCCCCGGGCTTCATGAGGCACCTGGGACCGCGCGGCCCCGCTTTGAACGCCGACACACCCGCGCAAGGACGTACAGTTACGTCCTCGTGCGGGAAAGGGTGTTCATAGTATAGTGCTATTATAAAGTCACAGTGTGGGATTTTCCATGGGTTATTGTATGGCGCCATTATTCAATATATTATGTAAAATACACTAGTTTTACACCCTATGCACATATATACACTACATATACACCAAACTGGATAAAATATAATACGCTCATTGTGTTAATTGTAGTAAACAAAGGAAGACGGTTATGTTATCCTTTATAATGAAGCTAAATAGTCCGATATATAAATATGTTAATTTGTGTTGAGCGTGGAGCCGCGGTAATTACATGTCCTACATCTCATATCATTACTTCTGGATGACAATCTGTAGACGGGCACTAATGAATGTTTTGGTGCTATTTACTTGATAGATGGCAAGTTGAGTTTCATTGTTTATGTACATATTGCAAGAAATAAACTAATTGCATGTCTTCATCTTAATCTATATGGTCACAAAATATAGCTACAGCAAATTCACTTATTACTCGGGTTCCAACATATTTTAATTAAAATTGGATTCATTCATTTTTAGTGACATGTTTGACAAATATCACCTGCCCTTCAGGTACTGCTTATAGGCAGACATTATAGCTCTACTAGAAAACAAATGACCTAAACTGCTAATTTCTTCTTATTAGAATTATTTTATAATAGGCAGGTAAAATACAATATACTAAGAGGCTATATTGTAGCTGGCTATAAATGATTTCTTCAGGCATGGTTACTGGTATATGTTTGTATTCTGACTAACATTTGTCCTTCACACCATGGCTCCACTTTTCTATTATAAAAAGCTAAAATAAGGCAAAGCCCAGAGCCCATTTATCAGGGTCGCTACAGCATACTAATGGGTTTATGTGACTTGGAACAGGTGCAACTCTATTACAGGAGGAAAACACATCCATTATATAACCTTTGTTTCAGTAACTACAGTAAGTTACAATACAGCCAGTGGACGAGAAGAAGTGGGTTATATTTTATTTGTTCAGATTTCAAATAAAAATAGTTTAGCTCACCCTTGTGCTGCCATATATGTTTCACTCCAGCGAGACTGGATCCTTGGCAGGGTACAGTCTTCATATGACAAAAGAAATTTGTGGGTCAACTAGTTCAGCCTAAAATCACCACTGATTTTACAGTAACATCATGGAACAAACATGTTTTGAATGCATCTGGCATTCTTCATCATGATTAAGAATTTTGGGTGCATTCAAAATGTGTCTGTTCATTGACGATGCTGGTAATGTCAGTATTTTAAATGTACATTTTTTTTAAGATTGGGGAATACCTAAATTGTGTCTTTATGCTGAATTTTGTATTTTCTCAAACTACATTGATTCACCAGATTTAGCTGCAAAATTCTTCAACCAGCATTAGGCTTAATATTTAAATGAGCCAACAAGAAAGCCTTTACATGGCAACCAGTAAGACAGAAGTTGATTCCTCAGCATGAGTTACTTGTTTATATACTGTAAAGCATAGATGTACCTTCCCATAACTCAGCACCATATTACATAGATGAATATCTCCTATAGAACATGGCATTTTTTCTGTATAAATTGGTGTTGTCTGGACATTACCAGTGGTAGACTGGAGGTGGGTGGCTACATTTTTGTCTCATCTCAACCTAGCTAACACTGATTCTCCACACAATTACCTTAAAAGCATTGTATGTTACAGCTCAGTAAAATTTTAGCTTGTTCAAAGCCATGGTGTAACCGTGAGCATGGCCCTAACTGTATATACACTTTCTTTAATAAAAAGATAGGGGAGCCATGAAATATCATATCTGCTGCACCACAGAAATATTCTGCTGATGGCCTGACATAAGAATCCCCTGCTGCTATACTTTTACTTTTACTCATTAATGATTCTGATGTTAAGAGATTGCTGTGATACTAGAATCACCCTCCATATGGATAGGAAAAATCAGATATCTGAATTGGGCAGGGGTCCTAGGCTCTAGAAAATCAGCACTTTGGCTCATATGGGTAGCTATTGCAATGCTAGAGGTTTGTTAGTGGGTTTCTGAATGAACATAATAGGCAATGTATTTGAAGTTTTCGGCCCCTAGATTAAGCATAGCATAGATAGCATAGCATCTATAAAGGCTCAGGGCCCTGGTGCACAAGTACAGCTTGGGCTCTGCTTTCCGTGTGCAACTTATTTTTACTGTGTCTGGCCATGACCGGGCAGTCTGCTGCCACCGCTCCTATTACACAGAGCAGCAGACAGCAGACAGTTTCTGCACTAATTGTGAGGTTTTAAAATGTTGAATAACCACGATCAGTCAACATTGTGCATGTCGGCTGATAGTGGCCTTTTAACGTGTCCTATTACACCAAAAGATAATTGTTTCGGGCCTTTAAGCTGTGCTTCCTTATTTGTGTTCAGAATTCAATGCTATTCAATGGAATTTTGTTTAATCAAAAGAACAATTCTGTTTATTAGAAAAAAAAAAGTAATCCACAATACCTTTAAGTAGCTTGAAGAAAGTTGTAATGCCACAAAAAAAGCAGTAAAATAATAAATAAATCTCTTTCACACTTCCATCATTGCGTATAATTCTTAAGAACATGCTTGTATAAAGGTAACAAATTATATCAGAGATCTTCAAAATCATTGGACATTTTTAAGACAATTTTTGTATTAGAATTGCAATATAACACAGCATTAGGTCTTATGAGCAAAATCTAAAGGTCTTTTGCCCTGGGGTCATTTGACCTCAATTAACCTTCTTTAATATTACACAATGAAATCATTTCCCATATCATTTTATTGTGATTTTACTGAGATGGAAACCTCTGTTATGCTTTGGTGAACAGAAAAAACACACAACACTGTACTATAGGATCTATCTCATAAGCTAAATACATTTCCATTTTCTTCATGACAGAACAAATAAATATGCGGACACAATTCTATCATTTACTTTGTGGCTACTTTCTATGCAGAACACACAACAGATGCCCCTAAATCAGAATAGCAACTGGATATTAGCTGGAGGGAAAGAAAGCAATATATTCTGCTCCTAAGTCTGTCCATTGTACTTTGTCTGCACTGTGGTTCAGGTGGACGAGTGACTGGTTGAGATTAATTCATGTATATTTTGCTCAATGAGAACGACTTATGGCTACTACTTATAAAAATGGATGCATACAGTGAATACACTGAGCAAATGAGACTTAATACCAGATTGCTCTAAATTGTATAGAATGGTAAGCTGTAAACAGTACTGCTTATTAATGAATGAATACAAATAAGAATGTTGCTACTCTGCGAAATATGGGTGTTAAGTATCTAGACATGGATCAGAACATTTAGCAAACTATTGTAAATAATTGAATAGAACGTAATAGTACACAACCGGTTTTGTGTCCATATTTGTAGTCTGTTCTCAATTATAAATGAGAAAACATGTTGTGCCAGATGTTGAGGATTGATGTTTCGCACATAAAAGAACCGTCTGCAAATGGTAGATGCTTCAATGCTGGCTGCTCCTGTCAAAGCATTGCTGGGAATGCTGACTACTGAACTACATAATCAAATGCTTTTCCTGTGCTTTTATTTTAGATAAGTGTCGTTGGAGTCTACACTGGCAGTTTTTAGTTCATAACATACAATAGGAGTTTATACCATAGTCTATTACATCTAGATACCCGACTTTTGTCAGTCAGAATCCTCACTTATGACAACATAGAAGCACCTACCACAAGAAACTTTCAGACCTAACTTTTTTCCCATACCAGAATGCCACTGCCACACCACTAAAACTCATGACAATACTGTATTTACAGATGGGGCGTAGCTATAGTGTACATTGTCAGTGTTTACTGTCCTGTCCTTATATTCATGAGCCAGGATAAAATATAGACTTCCCTCCAGGATTGAGGAGTGTGTGCAGCAGGAAGGGGATTGTAGGGGACAGGGAAAAAGTGAATGTATTCTGCAAACTAAGGGTGGCATTACACTGGATGATTTTTCGGCGATTAACGATAAACAATCTCAAACGACCCTTATGACTAACGATCATAAAAAATTCATCCTATTACACAGGACGATGATCGTTACTTACGGTCGTTCTTGTGCTCATCCTTTCCTGGCTGGTAGACCAGGGAACGGCTGATAGATTGGTGTTATTACACTGAATGATGTTCGAACGATTTGTGAACGATCAACGATGAAAATAGGTCCAGATTCTATCGAACAATGATTTCTCGTTGGTCGTTAATCGTTGCCTGCTATTACAAAAAACAATTGTAGTTTTAATCTGAACGATCTAACGGTTTTTCAAACCATAATCGTTCCGTGTAATACAGCCCTAATACAATAGTAGCAGAAAAGTAGTAGCTGCTGTTATTTAAGCAAACTCACTGGCAGATGTCCTCCTGAGGAGATTCGGGAGCTGTAACCTCTTGACCCTGTGTGTGTGTCTGCCCAAGTCATTGGGATGAGCCTGATAAGGATTGTGTGTGGGAGTCAGGGCAGACACTGACACTACAGGTACACAGTCCCCAGGCCCTAACCAACACACTCTGCTGCTGTTTCCTCCGTCCTGCTGTCAAAGACATGGAGGTGAGTCCTGTGCAACACCCGCCCTTTGCGTCAGGCATTCAGCGGACTGGTGCTACATTTGGAAGAGGGTGGGATTTGGGGCATCATGTGATCTGCCCTGAGCCCCTATGAGCAGGAGGAGGTTTCTGTAAGTGCTCTGTTAGGGTCATGAAGTTTGTACCATGGAGGCAGGCCACACTTTGCTGTCGAAGGGGGCCCTAGCAGTTGCGTGGTCTGCCTCCATGGTAACTACGCCATTGTTCACAGATGTCGCATAATGCCAATTATGGTCTTTGTTCCAATAATCTTCCCAACCATATCTCATCTTGTATGCAGATCTAACAGAGACAGTATGCGGTACTAGAGACTCATGGAACATGTGAAAGTCTGCCTGTATTAGGATACTAAGGCACTTAAAGTGTGACCAATCATGAAAAGGATTGATGAAAGGTTCATGCAGTCAGTGGATACATTTCTCAGAAACAACTATTTTTAGTTGTGCCCAAATGTAATAAAAGAAAAAGTGGCATGTGGTAGATACAAAGGCCAAGATTGACTAAAACTGTCCTATACTAAGACAGTGTAAACTTAGATGGCTAGGTATAAATTGGGTCTGATTTATTAAAGTGATTTAGCGGGGAATTTACTAAAACTCCCCTGCTTTACGCTAGAATAGTTTTGGACAAGATAAGTGCACAGATAAGTTCACTATTTCCATGTAGTTCATGTGCCAAAAAGGGTCTCTCAATTTTATCTTGCCTCATATTGTGATCCTTTATATACAAAAAAAGTGCCAAGTCAGCTTTGTAAATGGAGCTTAAATATAGACAGTCCTTATTCGCACCTCTTTTGGCGTGTGGAAATGAAACAGTGTCTACTGTGGTGAATTTTACTACTTTTTCTCTAACTTCATAATGGATGTATCAGGCAGTCAATGCACCACATGCATCAGGAGCCAAAATCCTGGTGTAAGAGGCACAGTTAATATGGGCAAGTGTGCAAAAATTATGGCACATTTGTGGTGCACACCAATGACAATTAGGCCATGCCACTTTTGTTCTGGCACACCCCTTTCCCAATAAGGTTAAAAAATGCTTTTTGGCCGTTGAGTCCCCTTTCCCCACCTCAGTCCAGCACTTGCTTTACTAGGATTTGCCCCTCCCCCACAGTGATGTCACAATAGGGACGTGGATTATAGCGCCAGATTAAGGAGGGGAGTGGAGACTCAGCAGGCAAGAAGCCCCACTTCAGTTACTCTGTCCACCAATGAAAAGTGTTTTTTACCCTAAAAACTGCACAAGTTATCGCGCAATATCACCTATGCCAACAGGGGGTAACAGTATCACTTAAAGAAACAGTAACTTTATTCAGCACATTCCTCCAGATAATAAGACAATTGTCTAGATACACAGATCCTCAGTTAGATAACAGCAATTGTGATTTATCAGAAACCGCTAAAATCATCCGCTGTAAATAAACTTCACTATATAATTAACAATGGTACAAAAAGGCTTAAAGAGAATCTGTATCCTCCAGCAAACCCCCAACAGCTGGTACTGTAAGATAGCCAGATTTAACCCAAGCTCTCTCCTGTGGTCAATTTGGCTGCTGATGCCTTTGTGTTTGTAAAAAGTCTAGAGTATCTGTGGCCTAGGCCTGTGCCACCTCTTAGGTCTTCCTTTTTGCCCTCCTTCTCTGGGCAGGACCATCATCTTAAGTGTTCCAGAGAAGGAGGGCAGGGAGAAAGACCCGAGAAGCGGTGCCGGCCTAGGGCACCGATGATCTAGGCCCCGCTCCATTGACACCACTATGCCACCGTAATTATGTTTTTCATGAAAACTAAGGCACCAGTAGACAATCGTATGTGGCTATCCAACGGTACTAGTGGTTTGGGGGGGGTTACAGGGGGATATAGATTTGCTTAAAGAAATAGGAGTAAAAGAATATAAGGTCAATAGTATTTATTGCACATATCGCTCCAAAGATTATGCTATCATATAGACATTTTTCTTGTAACACTGCACACGTGATATTACCTTACAATTACAAGTATTTTGAAACAGAACACCTTGTGGCTTATGTTGCAGTGTGACGAGTAAATGTATCATCACCTTGGGAATATGCCGCTTACATGGCTGTTGTTGGAATCAATGCTTTGTTGAATGGGTTCTAAGAGCATGACATAGTATTGTACTGATGTCAAATTTGGTGACTATCAGAGGCAGCGTATACTGTCCTCATCTGACCCTCTCACGATTAACAGAATTTTCAGGCAAGTCTGCAAATAAAGGCATTATTTTTCCCCTCCTAAATGCTGAGAACTAATTTTAATCATTCAACGATGGAGCCTCCTCCTGTTGTCATAGAAACAAGAGACTTTTCAGAAACAATAGATCTACACTCTATTGTGAGATATGTCATGTGCTATACTGCTACTTTAAGGTTTTGTGGAAAAATTCTTAACATTTTCATCTATTATCTCTGCAATATGAGGTCCCAAGCACTGTTATTAAAATTATTGCATAATGCGTATGCGTATGTTAGTTATATCTAAGTAGCCAAAATGAATCAAGAGAGCAGCAATACTTGGGCAGCTGATCAAGGGCTGTAATCAGGGGCCACATAAATACAAAAAAATGATCAAGGTTTTCCTTTAGGGTACAAACACACACACCGTATACGCAGCAGATGCGCAACAGACTTGGTGGTTCAGATTTGATGCTGTGTTCAGTTATTTAGATGTAATATGCTGCGTATCTGCTGCATATCGCAGCAGTAAATAAGCTGCGTATACGGTGTGTGTGTTTGTACCCTTAGTACATAGGCACCAATACAGTCTCAGGTGCAAATCGCAGGAAACAAAGCGAAGAACTGATCCAGCTTAAATCAAATGTACCACTAGTTACATCGCTTTTGTTGTTGTTGTTTTTTTACATGAATAGACTGGTGCCGGCATGCTGGTGCTGCAGTTCTATTTTTGAACCGCGGCCAGGTACCGTGCTCGGTGCTGGTTTATTTCTAAGCACTGAATCTAACAGTTAACTTGAATGGAGCTGCATCACATAGGGAAGATTGTCACATTGGAGGCTGACGGGCCTTAGGAATAAACTGGTACTGTGCGCAGGAATCGGGCTGCGCGTCCTGATCAGCCAATCACTGTGGGACGTGCACCTGGAAACCCTCGAAGCAAGCCGGATCGCAGAGCAGGTAATGTATATACTCTGGCCGGCCAGGGGTTAGCAGGGCAGTCTCCCGACATACTGCGAGTATGTCTGCCCATAGACTTTACTGGGCAGGGATCCAAAGCAGATCTCGCTGCGAATTTGCAGTAAGAAATCCGTTGCGGATCCGTCATGCGTAAAGGCACCCTAACTCTTTGTGCCAGAGAATAAAAGCATTTATCTACATCCTACAAGTTAAGCTCGATATATGAAAGGTAACACGTGTCTCCTTGACCTAACAGCTGACAGATTCCCTTTAAGTGGCGAGATCAATTCTAGTAAGACATCGTAATGCCATGTATTTATGATGCAGTATTGGGCTATGTTCACACTGCGTGAATTACCGGCCATTCCGTGACCCCGGCCGGGTCACGGAACGGCCGGAATCAGCCCGGATCATCCCGACCGGCGTCAGCGCGCGCCCGCATCAGAGCTTCCCGTAGCCCACAGTGAAGCGAGCGTCCGGAGCCGCTTGCTTCACTGTGTGCACTGACAGGTCTTTCTGAGGCCGGAATTCATTGAATTCCGGCCGCAGAAAACTGACATGTCAGTTTTTTCTGGCGCCGCACGGGATCCCGGCCGGAGCGCATACGATGTGTGTACGCTCAGGCCGGGTTCCCATTAAAAATGAAGCTATGTCCCACCCCGCAAAACTACGTCCGTGTGAACATAGCCTTACAATGTAGTTACATTTCTTTAAAGAGAACCTGTCACCCCCCGTGCCAGGGTGACAGGCTCCTGACCCCCTGCTAGGTCCCCCTATACTCATCTAATTGCGCCGGGTCCCGCTTCCTAATGTGGTCGGGTCACGGAGATTTCAGATCCTGAAGCCCGACGCGCGCGCTGACAGAAGAGTCCGACGCTCATAGAGAATGAATGGGGAGTCCGATGCTCCGTCATTCTCTATGGGCATCGGACTCTCCTGTGAGAGCGCGCGCCGGACTTCGGGAGCTGAAATCTCCGTGACCCGACCGCATCAGGAAGCGGGACCCGGCGCGATTAGGTAAGTATAGGGCGCTCTAATGGGGGTCGGGAGCCTGTCACCCCGGCACGGGGGGTGACAGGTATCCTTTAAAGATTAAAAATTTTTTTTAGAAAGGGTAAGGGTGTCTTATAAATAAAAAATAATGAATATACACTCACCTAATCCCTCATCCTGACAGTGGCCAGGTCCCTTTCTAGGCCCTATTACACACACAGATTTATCTGACAGATTATTGAAGCCAAAGCCAGAAATGGATTTGAAAAGAGGAGAAATCTCAGTCTTTTATTTATGACCTGTTCTCGGTTTATAGTCTGTTCCTGGCTTTGGCTTCAATAATATGTCAAATAAATTTGTGTGTACAATAGGGCCAGGTTACATGCAGGTAATGATCACTAAAGCCCCTATTACAGGGGGCGATGCAGAGGAGTAATGGTGTGTTTACACAGACAGATTTATCTGACAGATCTTTGAAGCCAAAACCAGGAACAGACTATAAACAGGGATCAGGTCATAAAGGAAAGACTGAGATTCCTCCTCTTTTCAAATCCATTCCTGGCTTTTGCTTTCAAAATCTGTCAGATAAATCTTTCTGTGTAAATGCACCATAAAACAGCGCTATCAGCGCTCATTTGCTCCTCATTCCAGTCTCGTTGCTGGCACTATTTCACGCGTCAACAGCGAGCAGGTAACAACTGGGGGGGGGGGGGGGGGGGGGGGGGGGGGGAAAGGGGCTGCCCGGGTGATCGCTGCCCGGGTCTGCTGCCGCTGCTCTTATTCCACGGAGCAATGGCAGCAGATTGTTGATATCTTAGTCGTTTGCCTTTCAACATGTTGAAAGACAACGACAGACAACGATCAGCCAACATCATTCATGTTGGTTAATTGTTGTCTTCTATTAGGGTCTATTTAAACTGAAAGATTATCTGTCAAAGATTTGAAGCCAAAGCCAGGAATGGATTTGAAAAGAGGAGAAATCTCAGTCTTTCCTTTATGACCTGATCTATTTATAGTCTGTTTCTTGCTTTGGCTTCAAATCTTTGGCAGATAATCTGTCAGATAATCTTTCTGTGTAAATGGACCCTTATGCTGGGTTTACACGGAACCGCCGCCACTCCGATCGCCCCCCCCCCCCCCCGGACGACACTCCGATCGCCGCCGCCGCTCCGATCGCCCGCACCGCCGTGGCCAAGAGCATACGTTACCTGGTCCGTGCAGCAGGTTTTCGAGATCCCCGGCTCCCCTCTTCAGCGCATTGATTGGCTGAAGAGATGAGCCGGGAATTTCAAACGGCTCCTCTTCAGCCAATCAGTGCTCCTCTTCAGCACTGATTGGCTGAAGGGGAGCCGTTTGAAATTCCCGGCTCCCCTCTTCAGCCAATCAATGCAAGGCAGCACTGATTGGCTGAAGGGGAGCCGTTTGAAATTCCCGGCTACCCTCTTCAGCCAATCTGCGGTGCATTGATTGGCTGAAGAGGGGAGCCGGGAATTTCAAACGGCTCCTCTACAGCCAATCAGTGCTGCCTTGCATTGATTGGCTGAAGAGGGGAGCCGGGAATTTCAAACGAAGAGGAGCACTGATTGGCTGAAGAGGAGCCGTTTGAAATTCCTGGTGTCAGGACTGGCAGGCGTAGACAAGACAAGAGACAGTGACCCTAGATCTGAACCCACCCACTGTCACCTGCCTACTTGCCTCGGTCGACCCTAAACGGTCGCGGACAACCACGGAGTCGGTCCCTACACTGCGTAGGTGAATACACAAAACGTAGACAGACAAACAAAACACAATAGAGGATAGTCAACTAGCAGGGTCAAAACCAAACAGACAACGCAGTACAAAATCAGAAGGAGAGCGGATAGTCAAATGTCAGGCAAGAGGTCAGAACACGGGCAGAGCAATAGCAAGGGGATTAGGACAGGGAACGCTGGGAAAGGAGTAGGGGAGCTGGGACTAGTGACAACTAATAGCCAGCGGGGAACTGAGGATCTGACTGCTTTTTATCCAGGGTAAGAGCTTAGGTCCAGCAGCTGATTGGAGCAGCCCAGATCCCAGCACCAAGCTCAGCTGAACAGACCTAGCAGTGCAGTAACCCCTGCACTGCCAGAAGTCTCACAGGCAAGGCAGGTGTGGCTGAAGTAAAACACAGTTCAGACACAATTCCTATGCAAACACAGACAAAAATTCAGCGCTTCCTCGGCCGCCTGGCACAGACCGAGGAGCGCAAAGTCACATTCCTAACACCTGGCTCATCTCTTCAGCCAATCAATGCACTGAAGAGGGGAGCCGGGAATCTCGAAGACCTGCTGCGGTGGGGGCGATTGGAGCGACGGCGGCGGGTGGGGGGGAGCGACGGCGGCGGGGGTGTCGATCGGAGCGGCGGCGGGGGGCGATCGGAGCGGCGGGAGTGGCGATCGGAGCGGCGGCAGGGGTTCAGATCGGGGCGGCGGGGTGCCGATCGAGCCGGCACAGGGGGCTGCGGATGAGTGGGGGGCCGGGCTGCGGGCGGCGGGTGGCCGGACTATTGCGCGACGACTGTTTACACAGAACGATTGGCGAATTTTTTGCGAACTACGAGCGACGATTTATGAACATGTTAAAAGATCAAAATTAACGATTTTTCGATCGTTTGCCGCGTTTACACGTACGATTATCGTTCGAATTCGATCGTTATCGCGAAAATTCGCCTGATAATCGCTCCGTGTAAACTTAGCATTACACAGGACTATTGTCCGAATACAGCTGATAATCGTTTTGTGTAATTGTGTAATTAAAGCCAGTGACAGATTTTGTGTCCTTTCACACGCAGAGATATTTTACAGATTATCTAACAGATTATTGAAGCCAAAGCCAGGAACAGATTATAAACAGAGAACAGGTCATAGGAAAGACTGAGATTTTTTCTCTTTTAAGATCCATTCCTGGCTGTGGCCATCAGACATCACCATGAAGAAGGGACTAGGACACTGTTCTAATGGCAGTGGGAGGGGACCGGACAGATCACTGTTCCTTATTCTGTTTTATTTTCAAGGCACCCTGACTCATAAAACAATGTTTCTTTGCTGGACAACCACTTGAAATAAATGTACTGTGCTAGTGCAAAAAACACGGAATGTTTATTTATTTTTACTATAATCCATTTGTTCTTAGAGGTTGTCCAACATTTTTTTCTTATTGAAAATGTGAATAATATGTAATCTGTCCCTTTCGCTTAGTGGTTTACTCTAACCTTTTTTCTCCCCTGTGTCCCGGGCCTCCTCCTCTGTTGCTGCTTTTTGGATTAGTGTTTGTTTACATAAAGAATTTTCAGGTCACAGGGGTCAGCAGTGACATCACAGCTCTGCAAGCCTGTTAGATGTTAGGGGTGTGGCTAAAGAAATATATGACTAACCCCACCCACCTGATGACGCACTGTTCCCTCACTGGCAGGAACAGGAAACAGAAAGGGAACAGAATATCACAGGAAGTAAAGAAAACACAGGCAGAGTGGTCATGTGGCTGAGCCTGAGAACACAGTAAGCTCTCTAAATAAAAAAGTGTATGTAGAATATGCAACATCCACAGAGGTCAATGCAATGCTAGTTTATTGAAAAATCCCGGACAACTCCTTTGAACACTTTGAAGTCACTGAGTAGCAAAATCAACATTAAATTTTCCACAGCATGACATTTTCCACTCAGCATGTCTGAATCTACCCTAAAAGTGAATCTGTCTTTAGGCCCCATTACACGGGTCAGTCTGGAGGAGCAAGCAAGGGCCGACCTGTCAGTTCAGAGCTCGCTTACTCCTCGCTCCCCGTTCGCTGCTGTCCTAGTCTGTAGTTATTGATACAACGTGCAGCTTGAACTTAACACAGGCAGAGGAATTCTTCACTGAGAATGGCAGTCTGGGGGGCTTCCATCTTCCTCCTAGCAGTGATACACTATGGAGCCTGTCTACATATTGTATTTATGAATTTATCTCAATTACAGATGATGAATGAATGAATTCCCATAGCAGACTGCGTGTATTTGTGTTAGTGCTGCCTACGGATTCTTACATGGTTACTGGCACATACAGTATACACAGTGGGTTGCAGGAGGCCCTTATATATTCAGCATTTATGTTCTTTCTGTTCTCATTAACAACTTGATACTACAGGTAACATTATATTGATAGCCATGCTGTATATATGAGCAATGATTGACAGTGGTACAAAGCCGTATTTATATCTGTCAACAGTGTATCGTTTTATAGAAATCATGTGGGTTTTTTTTTTGCAGGAAATTCCATCTGGTAGTACAATCTATTTTTACATTGCTGAGTGTAGTAATAGCTGTAGTAGTAGCAGATTGCACATAATACCATAGTGTAAAGCTCCAGGTTCTTAGTGTAGAAGCTCTGACTGAAGCTGAAACCATGATACTAGCTGAAATATATCTTTAACGCTGTCAGTTCCTCTTGTTGTTTTTAAATAAAGAAGGGAAACTGATTGCAATGAAATCAGCGCCCGTTCTTTACATTGAAGACAATGCAATGTCGCCTGCTATGTTCATACAGAGTTATGTTAAAATAATGTACCTGCCTATTATTTCCGGATGCTATTTAATGAACAGCATCTGGAAATAATAGCTGTTCAAACAGTGTAAAATGGCACGGCGGCACTTCACATTGAAGTGAATGGTGAATTAATTCGTGGGCACACCCGACGGTACCTGCACACCCAACGGTGCCCGCAAGTCAATGTTGAAAAGAAAAAGTTCCTACAGCCGATACAGAAGTATCGGCTGCAGGAACCTCCTGAATGCAGCCCGGCGGCCGAAAGTTTAACAGCGTCCATTACTATGCTGCGCTGTTAAACATAGTGTGAACATAGCCTTATAAAGGAGATTGAACAAACTGCTCTCACACATACTACGCCAGCAAAGGTACATACATGCAGTTTTAGGTTATGTTCACACACAGTATTTTTGCTAAGTATGTTAGTCAGTATTTTGCAACCAAAACCAGGAGTGGATTGAAAACACAGAAAGGCTCTGTTCACACACTGTTGAAATTGAGTGGATGGCCGTCATTTAATGGCACATAAATGCCATTATTTTGAAATGTAGGTACACAGAAAGAAAAGTTGTCAAGCAATTGCAAAACCCAACCAAAGAAAAGTTCTCATACTGCTGAAGCCTAAGCCATAAGGACTCATACAGTAAGTGCATTTTTATACATTTTAAAGTCTGTGGCCCAATTATAATGTATGTCTCAGAACGCTTCCCAGTAATCCTTCATTCTCAAACTTTACTCACCAAGTAATTAGTAAGCATGCTTAATTCCCTTCTTCTTTTCCCGGAGTATTTTATTTGTAGTCAACATTTAAACTAATTATCTGAAATGAATTATTCATAAAGCTCCAAACAATAGGCTGAAAAGCTAATTCATGACACATAATTTATGTCCCTGCTTAAACAGCCTGGGCATCTCCCCTTCAGTAGCGATAGCTCTATGCATTAGTGGACTGCCTACTGCAATGCAGGGACACTGCTACTTACACTTTAAAAATTACACATTTCTCACACCAACATGTTGCTGCTCACCTCCCGGGGTGTTGCATCGAACTGCCAGATAAAGCGTTTCTTCTATAAAGAACCCATGATCAAATGTGCAGAATAACTCTGTTTGCCTGCTTTGCTGAACAATGGAATAGATTGTTTTCCTTAATTATGCCCAGCACAGCTCAGCGGATTTCTTCTTGTTGTTCCTAAGCTGGTGCCAAACTTCAACCAAAAAGAAATAGCTAGTCTTTATGGGTGCATTGCGATGTGCTGGTGTTTTGGTCAGGTTACATGTGGTCTGTGGTCAAACACTAACAGCTATTTATTCTTAATTGTGATAAAGTATATAACCAAATCCATCTATAACAGGAGAACTTGATAGCACTTAACCCAATGAATCATGCAAGTAATTATATGTCCCTGCCTAGTTCACTATGGGGCAAATCAACCATATAGAGTGGGAGGAAGTATGGTTTTTCGTCTTATTCTACAATTCTATTCTACATAATTCTGACACTGTGTACTTTGTGATGAGCTAATGTGACGTCACCATTGAAAGCCTTGTCAAAGTGTATGTTGTCACATTGCAAGCACTGCCTTGGAATGTGCAAAGCTGATTGGCAGTTCCCTGCCAATGTGTAAAGAAAAGCATTCATTCTCATGGATCCATGACGCACAGCACTGATGCATTGGTTATTTTTAACCATTACTGTACGAAAAGCAAAGCAGCCTGCCTGTCACAGAGTAATCAGAAAGCTGATTAGTTTCCCAGTATAGCACATGTTGCTATTGTGGAATTATTCAGAAGGGGAAAAAAAAATCTAAGGAGTTAACTTATCCATTCACTATATAGTGACATATTTGTCAAGCTGGTGTATAAGGATGTCCATCAGTCTATGGCATAATACTCTATTTAGGTCTTGAAATTCATAGGGTGTAAGTGCCAACTGCAAAGCTTAATGGAATGAAACTAAGTATTTACCTGAGATGGTTTCCAAACTGGTCTCTAGTCATAACTGGTAAATAGTCCCCTAAACTGGTATGGGGTGGATGCTGGAGTGAAGAGCAGAAAACGTGGTAAGCCGTCCCTGATCAATGCTGTGATCTTTCTGCAATCCCTGCAGAGATGCAGCACACTCCTGGCTGGCTGTGTCAGTCTGCACTCAGGCAGAGCTGCTGGCTGCTGAGCACTCACACAGACAGAGGTTGGGAGCATTTTCATTATCACCAACTGGATATATCCTTTCCTGTTATTTACAGTGCATGACGTGCCAACGAAAAGAGCTGCTAGAATGATTATATAATAAAAGGGAAGCAATACTTTTTCTATCAGGTTGTAGTGGCCAAAGATTTGAAGCTGCTGGAATGATACAATTAAATTGCATTTTTAAGCAATTAATATCATTATGCTGCCAAATGAGCAGGAGCGACCTTCCTGGTTTTGGGTCACATTCACACACCTACTGTACAACTCCACCTAAATAGTCAGCTGATATCTGTTTAGTCACACTATAATAACCATCTTCATGTGTATGCCTTCTCAAAACGACTCTGTACCCACAATCTGCCCCCCCCCCCAAACTACCTTCGGATAGCTGTTTTTAATCCAAGATCTATCCTGGGGTCAGTTCGGCAGGTGATGCAGTTATTGTCCTAAAAAACAATTTTTAAACTTGCAGCCCCGTGCCCAATGGGCGTGGCTTAGAATATCAGTGTCCTAACTATGCACCACCACTCCTCCCCGCCCTCTTCATCATTAGGAATGCCACTGGAACATTTTCTCCTGTCTGAACATTGCACAGGTGCCTTAACGATCCAGCCCATGTGCCGGGCTGACACAGGTGGGGAATAAGAGACAATCTACCTGGAGCATTCCTAATGATGAGGAGGGTGGGGAGGAGGGACAGAGAGGTTGTGCCAGCCTAATGCATACACAATCTAAGCCCCGGCTGTTGGGCAAGGGGCTACAAGTTTAAAAGCTGTTTTTTAGGACATTAACTGCATCACCTGCCAAACGGACCCAAGGACAAATCTTGGATTAAAAGCAGTTATCTGAAGGTACAAGCAGTTTGGGGGGGTCAGATTGTGGGTACAGAGTCGCTTTAAAAAAATGGGGACCTGACTCTCCCTGCTGGATGGAGTGCTTATGTGTATGCATGACATCTGCTCCATATATTTTCTATGTGAGTTGGTTGGCGTAGCTGAGTGTTGAACCCAGCCATCTCTGCTGGCTTCTATACAGTATGAATATGTGTTTGTGTGACTGCTTCTCTGTTTTCTGGGGAGACCGTTCCATTGAGATCACGGGGGTTCTACAGATCAGAAACTACTGCAATTAGTCCCCTATCCCGAGGATAGGCATAACTTGATTTTGTAGAACAACCTCTTTACCAAAACATTTTTTCTTTCAAATCAACTGGAGCCATAAAGTACCAGAGATTTGTAATTTACTTCTATTAAAAAATCTCAAGTCTTCCAGTACTGATCAGCTGCTGTATGTCTTGCAGTAAGTGGTGTATTCTTTGCAGTATGGAGACCAGGAGAGGTTTTCTATGGGGGTTTGCTGCTGTTCTGGATGGTTCCTGACATGGACAGAGGTGGCAGCAGAGAGCACTGTGTCAGTCAGGAAAGAATGCTCCACTTTCTGCAGGACATACAGCAGCTGAAAAGTACTGGTAGACTTGAGATTTTTAATAGAATTTTTTTTTTGTGTGTGTGTGAAGAACTACCTCTTTAAGCAACAGAACTATGGAAGAGAGTTTGTATGGCACACATGAAGCTCCCTAAATTAATGTATTATTAGGGTGCGCTCACCTAGAAGAATTGTGAATAACTCAAGAAAATACAGCATTTTATGAAGGACAGCAACTATTGTATGTTTCTGTAGACCTTCTAAATGAAATCAGGTCGCTAAGTATGTATAGTAAGGCAGTGTCAATTTATCTGGATAGGTTCCACTTTACAGTGGATGGTGCTTTATGTAGTACCATCTGTTAGCAGACTCAATTTTATGTGGCATACCGTCACAGTGGGCAAATACCTATAGTATATAGTTGCTATTGTCACTAGACTCTGTGCTATGAGTTCAGTAGTTCCCTCTTGACTAGGGGTTGGCCTAGAGCTAAGATGAAGATGTATGGCCAACAAATGATGATTTAAATGCCTGCAAAAAATATGTGATCAGCCAATGAGAGATTTCTGATTGCTGGGCACACTTACATGGGCCAATAATCAACACTGAGCATTCCTGTCTGCTGATAATTGTCCCACGCAGAAGGATCCTAAGAGTATGTAAGAGTTACATTTTGGGAAAGGTTTGGTATAAAATTGTATTGAAAAACAAGTTAACATTCTTTATGGCTTTTGTTCCATGCTTCACGTACAATATAATATTTATAAAGATGGAAGAATAACTATGATTTGTGGACAGATAATATGACCAACCATTAGGCCTCATCCACACATCAGCTTTTCTGCAGGATCACTTAAGTCCTGGAGAAACCATTAGTGATGCAAGTCAGCAAAAACTGATAGGCTCCACACTGTGGCCTTTTTTGACATCCTGTCTATGGCTTGCTAAACTATGCTTCAGTGAAAAATGGATGGCACATAGACGGTGCATCAGTGTGTTGTCCGTTAAAAACTGACCTACTTTTATTATTACGGACCGGTGGTCAAAAATGAATCTGTTTTCTAAATTGATGTGTGAATGACCACATAGAAATCAATGGGTCCTTCTTTGTCATTGAATCAGGATCCTGATTCACAGATAAAAAATAATGAGGCCTTATAGTTTAGAGCAGGGGTGTCAAACTCAAATACACAGTGGGCCAAAATTAAAAAATTGGACAAAGTCAGGGGTCAACCTTGATATTTAATGAAAATTGCATGTGGCATTTCTGGCACTGCCTATCCTAAATTAATTGTCCTCACATGGTAGTTACTCATTATATCCCTCAAGCAGTAGGTAATTCCATAACTGTGCCCTATGTAGTAGCCCCCCTCCCAATAGTGCCCCACATACTAGCCAGTCCTACTATTAGAGCCCCACATAGTATCCAGCCCTCCCAAAAGTGTACCATATAGTAGAAAGCCCTCCCAATAGTGCCCAATATAGTAGCCAGCCCTCCCAATAGTGTCTTATATAGTAGCCAGCCCTCTCCCATAGTCTCTTATATAGTAGCCAGCCTTCCCAATAGTCTCTTATATAGGAGCCAGTCCTCCCCAATAGTATCTTATATAGTAGCCAGCCCTCCCAATAGTCTCTTATGTAGTAACAAGTCCCTAAAATAGTCTCTTATATAGTATCCAACCCTCCCCAATAGTCTCTTATGTAGAAGCCAGTCCCTAAAATAGTCTTATATAGTAGCCAGCGGCCTACAAGATTATAATATGGGCGGTCTGAGTGGCCATCCGGAACACCTATATTATAATCCGCTGCGACATCAGGGGGGCCAGATTTAACAGAGCAATGGAAAAGCATGGCGGGCCAAAGATAATGGCACCACGGGCCAGAGTTTGACATGACTGGTTTAGAGGATGAATACATGGATATGTGGCATCAAATAAAATTTATTAAAAAACGTGCATATTTTTCTATGGTGAACAATGTAAATAAAAAGTAAATGCTGTATTCACATAAACAAGTCATCATTAACCACTTTGCTCAGTAATCAATTTTACATTACTAACATAAGCATCACTCACTAATTATCATAAAATACCCACTTAATTACTAATAAAAAAATGCTTACTAGAACTTATGAGTAGTGTAACCACAGCAAGCTGAGGGGAGAATTCCTATGTCAGATCTTTGCTCATAACATTGCCAGTTTTCACTTAACACACTTAACAGCATAAACAATATGTTGCTTATATTAACTTTCCTTGGCTGAAAGCCGACACAAAAAGAATTATTATTTGAGGGGGGGTGGGGGGGGGGGGGGTTGGGGCAGAATTGCTTTAGACCTTTGCACAAAAATATAACCGGTAATCACTGAGCCTTATATATGCAGTAAAACCATACAACTGTTGTTGCTGTCTGTTCAGTCATTGAGGCCATCTACTGCTGATCTGGGAAAAGGGCTACTCAGAATCACCAGTGATAGGCCCCATTACAACCACTGGCTGCTTAATAAATGTATGAACACATCAATACCTGCATTAAAAGTGCTAAGAAGTACACATATAGGAGGGAATTTATCAACAGGGGATTTCTCTGTGTGAGGTCTATTACTGCTATGGCAGTAATAGACTGGTGTATTAAATGCTATTTACTGTTAGCCAAAAGACTATTCTATTTTCTGTGTTAAGGAATCATCTTGAACTAGTCTCTGAATTTTTCTGAAATATTTTTTTTTAAAATTCAATGGTCAATATGGGGTGTGTGGGGGATTTTGTTTGAACAAAACAAAAAAATTGCTGGTGTATTGTTTATTTTTGTTTTTATAGGCTTAGTTGTGGAAGTTGCCTGACAGATGATGTCCATTACTATCCACCACCACCACAGGGGTACTGGGAAGAGCAGTGTACCAGTGCTGCTGGTCTAGTTGGTGGTAGGCTGGTATGATAAGGCTGGAAAGGGCCAAAATGAAAAAAAAGCATGTTGGATTAACTTTTCCACTGCAAACCAGTTAAAACAAAAAACGAACAAAAAGCAGCTGCCTAGTAACACCAGGGTGGGAAGGCCGATTTATTTTAACCCTTCCCAGTCTAATAATACTAGCCCGCCACCGTCTAGACTAGAAGCACCATTTTTTGATGCTGCAGGACTGTTGGTACCTGGTTCTTTCCAGTACCCCTGTGGCAGTGGGTACTAGGGTAATAGAGCAGGGTTTAGTGCTATCCATTTTCTGGGTTAACAAAGCATTTTTTTTTAATTTAAATAAAAACACTCCTACAACCCTTGTTGACTATTTTATTCACAACATGTAAAAATCTGCTGTCAGGGAGTCCTGGGGTCCGGGAAACTGTCAGTCCCTTCTCTCAACCCGCAACCCCTGTCCCTGCCTACTGGGTGACAGTGCCGGGGTGGTAAACAGAACACACAGACAGGTATATACAAACAGGTCAGACAGTCCGAGTCGGCAACAGGAGGTAACGTCAAAATCCAAATCAGCAAGCAATGGGTTACCAGAGTCCAGTCCAAGGTTGAGCACAGGAGGTAACGCAGTACAAAAGGATGAGGCAAAGGCAAAGTCTAATGGTCCTTTTACACGGAACGATTGATCGTTCGTTTTTGCACGATAACGGTCGAATTCGAATGATAATCATACGTGTAAACGCAGCGAACGATCAAACGACGAGCGCTAAATCGTTCATTTTGATCTTTCAACATGTTCTCAAATCATTGTTGATCGTTCGCAAAAAATTCGCAGATCGTTCAGTGTAAACAGTCTTTCAACGATTTCACCTATGTGTGAGATAGGCTTAAACGATCGCATAGCGAATTTTCCGTACGATGTATCGTTCCGTCTAAATGCTGATCGTTATAAAAAAAACCCATCGTTCATTCAAAATCGTTAATCGTGCGATCGGACGAATTATCGCTCCGTGTAAAAGTACCATAAGTCCGAGTCCAAGTCCAATTCTCAAATACAAGCAACACAATAAGAACCGCTGGTGTAGCTGGAAACCAAACATACACTGGCAACTCTAGGGAGTAAAGCACCAGCTTAAATGCAGCCAGAACTCCCGCCCCAGCTGCTGATAGGAGCAAAGAGTCTGACAGCTGTGATGGAAACCAATAACAGCCAGGGAGCCCTCCCCTGTCCTCATAATAGAGCAAGCCTTAGGGTCCATTTACACAGAAAGATTATCTGCCAAAGATTTGAAGCCAAAGCCAGAAACAGACTATAAATAGGGAACAGGTCATAAAGGAAAACCTGAGATTCCTCCTCTTTTCAAATCCATTCCTGGCTTTGGCTTCAAATCTTTGGCAGATAATCTGTCAGATAATCTTTCTGTGTAAATGGGCCCTTAGGAGGCAGTTAGCAACACCTGAAAGCTTAACCCTAAGAGCACCGTAGAAGAGGAATCAGGAGAAGACATGAGACCGGGAGTCGGCTCCCTGGCAGCAGAGCATGAAGTGTGAATAGGTCAGAGAGCAATCAGGCGTCGGCTGATACTTCCAGCTGAATTCACACACACAGAATGAACAGAGGGGCTTGAGATAGTAAGCAGTGATGTGCAGAGACCTGATATAGAAAGTGATGTGTCATATGTTTTAAAGAGGACCTGCCACCCCCCGTGCCGGGGTGACAGGCTCCCGACCCCCTGTTAGATCCCCCTATACATACCTCATCGTGCCGGGTCCCACTTCCTGAGCCGGTCGGGTGACTGAGATTTCAGCGCCCGAAGCCCGGCGCGCGCACTTACAGGAGAGTCAGATGCTCATAGAGAATGAATGGGGGGTCCGATGCTCCGTCATTCTCTATGGGCATCAGACTCTCCTGTGAGCGCGTGCACCGGGCTTTAAGCGCTGAAATCTCAGTCACCCGACCGCATCAGGAAGTGGGACCCGGTGCAATGAAGTAAATATAGGGGGATCTAACAGGGGATCGGGAGCCTGTCACCCCGGCATAGGGGGTGACAGGTTTCCTTTAAATTGTAACGGTCATTTAAATTTTTTTTGCAGAAATCAGTACAAGCGATTTTAGGAACTTTGTATAAGGTTTTATTAATGGGGGTTGTCCAGATTTTTTAATAATCTAGCATTGCATTGACCTCTGTGGGTGCTGCATATTGTACATAAACTTCTATTTAGAGCGCTTACTGTGTTCTCAGGCTCAGTCACATGACCACTCTGCCTGTGTTTTCTTTACTTCCTGTGATGTCACATTCCCTTTCTGTTTCCTGTTACTGCCAGGGAGGGCAGAGTGAATCATCAGGTGGGTGGGGTTATGCACCCACAATTCTTTAGCCCCACCCCTGTAGGAGGAGCTAACATCTGAGCCCAGTAGAAACTGCAGCAGTAAGGGCAGCATGGCATGGAGGAGACCAGGATAGCCATGTTGTGGGGGGCACAGAGGTTAGCCATGTTGTGAGGGGCACAGAGGTTAGCCATGTTGTGGGGGGCACAGAGGTTAGCCATGTTGGGGGGGGCACAGAGGTTAGCCATGTTGTGGGGGGCACAGAGGTTAGCCATGTTGTGGGGGGCACAGAGGTTAGCCATGTTGCCTTGTAGTGTTGGGGTTCTGGGATCACAGCTGCATGTATGTCCCCCAATGTCTGCATGGATTTTATCACCCTCTCCAAAACATTGTGAGCTTCATTGGGGACTACAATCTTTATACAGCACTACAGAATAGGTTGGAGATATATAAATAAAGGACCTATATTGTTATTATTGTACTGTACAGATGTACAGCGTTAGGGCAGAGCTGCTGCTGTGTGCAATATGGAGAGGAGAGAAGATACTTCACCTCATGGCAGTCACCATTCTATTTCTTGCTGAGGTAAACTGGCTCCAGAATCCTGGCTCAGTGACACCCCACCCACCTGTAGGATGGCTAATGTAGTGTATATGTAATCCAGGACTACAACTCCTATCATGTACATGTCTGCTGGGGTTTGTAGTCCTACAACAGATAAAAGATTTAAGAAAACTAGTTTATTTGATAATATAAGTAATTGGCAGACACTGAGCCACCATGCTGCTCAATAGACACTTGTAGTAATACAGACATTTCCTGCCTATGGGTAGAGTGGGTTGGAAAACAGCTTTTTCAGTACAGAAGAAAACTCTTTTTCTTAATAAAACCTATTACAGAGTTTCTTAAAATCACATGTACTATTTGTGATATTAATTAATTTCTGAAAAATGACAGTTACATACTTAAATATTGTATTGCAATAAAAAAAATCTATTGGTATCAGTTTTGTGTATGCTGGCAACCAATATTGCAACTGTGTAACCATGCTGGTATAGAAGACAAACTGCTGAAACTATCAGTATTTCTGTGAACACTATAGTGCAATGTGACAAGGTATAGGACTGAGAAATTTGGTGTTTGCTTTACAGTGCTAAAATTTACAGCATCCACATCCTACTTGTGTGTCATAACAAAATTAACAAATGAGCCCTTTTGTACTATGCACTGTATTACTGTCTGCACTATGCACTGTATTACTGTCACAGCTAGCCCTATCATGTTACAGCCTATGAGAAAATGTTATACCATACTGGGGATTATAATCTGTAATCATGTTGTCATCCATAGTGAAGTTCAGGGGAAACAAATGCTGCGTGGAAACAACCTGCTATTTACTAGTAACATGAAATATATGCTGCTGAAAGTAAAAATGCTTTATAAAGGAATTTCATGGTAGATTTCCATTATCCACTAATATATTCTACATTCTAAAATTGCCATCAATTGCTCTTTCATGTCATGAAAAGACAGTAATGCCCAAACGTACACTACATGGCTGACACTGCTGGTAATCCGCATCTAATGAAACATTTTGAAGCGCCCCCAATGACTAGAGGACTCATCCATACAACTTCCTTGCATATTCTATTAATAAAAGTCAACTTTCTTATTAAGACGCAAATGAGAATTCTGCAATTACAATTGACTAATCAGCAAACTAAGTAATGCTATTAATTCAAAGTAAATGAAACAAGACTGTGCCATGCATGCATATTACAGACGATCAGTCATTGGCCATAAGCAGAATTTATTTTTTTAAATCCTGTCTAACAATATATATATCAGCTGTGAATGTCCTTTTCCACCAATTAAGCCATGTAACTTCATATATTGTATTAAAACACAAAGGGGATATAATCCATCCTGCCTCTGCAAAAAATCTGGCACAATTTGCATTTAAAGGGTTCTTTGGTATCAGAAAATAAAGATACATAGAATACTTATGGGCTATGTTTACACAATGTCTTTTTTTTTTGGTGTTTTGCGGCTGTTTTTTTTTTTTTTTTGGACGATCATTTTGGTACTAAAATGCGATATGCAAAATTTGCATAAAATGGATGTGTTTTGGTGCCGAAATGATGGCCATCCAAACAGAAGATGTTGTGTGAACATAGCCATATAGTGCTATCACTAAGTCCTAGCTAGTGTGCTTTTCTGTTCTTCACCACTGACAAGAATTGGAAAATAGAAGAACTGCAAAATTTGTATTGTCCCCGGCTCTTCCCTTTCTTCTGTGACGCATCCTCCTCTGACGTCACAGGAGGCCTGGCTGGATGTTGTCTCTTTGCTGTAGCCCCATCCCTGAGTGATTCACTATCTCTGACCAGCCCCTCCAGCCTACATCACTATCTCAATAAGCCGACAAGGAATGAAAAAAATGTGATGAAAATGTGCCTCAGAATCCATATGGAATCTGTTTGTCTCCATGCCCAACCATATCTCATCTTTCATCCAGGCTAGCGCCAGCCCAACAGGGTGCTAGAGCCTCCTTTCAATTGTACAGCTTTCCCCAGTAAACTTATTATTTCGCTCTAAATCATCTTTACATTCACACATATAAAGTTTTATTAAATCCCAACAACTCCTTCTAGGTGCATTATTTTTTTGTAAGTGGGTGTGTGTATAATGTGTGATAACCTATTGTAGTCTGTAGGCTACTTTTATGTGTTTTATAAAGTCTATGTACAGAATACTATACTGAAACATAGAAAACATATGCTACTGGTGTAGTTTGCTCATATGGTACCACAGCTAGCCACATACATATACATATGGTAACCATACAAGGGGCAGTCTGAACAGTCAGGAAGGAAACTGAATATTAACTGTGTGATTTACTGTACATTTCCATTGCCCTACTTGATGACAGTAAACTGAATGCTACTATTGTAGTATTTCCTACTACCAACCAAGAAAAAATAAATGGAAACAATTTCATGGAAAAATTATGGGAAGTGATCATAAAATAGCTAATATCCTAGAGCTGTGTGAGCTTTCTCTTTGAAGGGGATATGTCACTTGGTTTATGCTGTCTTAAATGATGGCAGAATAAGCTAGTGACAGAAAAGCTAAACAGAACAATGCATTACTTACATTATTCTGTTCCATCATTCTTCTAATATGCAGGAGAATGAAAGTTGTGCTGTGTCATTCCCCCCGCCCTCCCACTGCTGATTGACTGTTGTCTGCCAATACACAGCATGAATAGATAACTGTCAATCAGCAGCTGGTGGGTGGAGTTTTCTGGAGCTCATGAATTTCCAGGACTACTGAGCTCATGCACAAAATGGAGAGGACTAATTATTGTCCATGTTATTCAGGAGGAAGTCTCCAAATCAGCTGCACAAAACAATGTACAGTAAGTGATACATCATTCTGTCATTCTCTGTCACTAGTTTAAGCTACCCTTAGTCAGGACAACAAAAACCTACATACACGGTCTCTTGAAATTGTGTACTTTGTCAATTTGAGGTAACTAAATTGACAAGTGTTTTTTTTTATTTATTTTAGTGAGAACAAAGCTGTTATTTTTTACCAAACAATTATGACTGTTAAAAATAGCAGGCGAGTAGGAGTAAAAAACCTGCACAAAAATACTACACAGCAAGACACATCTAAAAAAATTTACATAACAAGGATATTTTTTTCCTTCTGTCACATTCTTTAGTCATCGCTTAATTCAACTATCTCTCCTGGAACAATATCTGCCCACAAGTGTAACGGTATTTACGGCAATGACAGAACGCCTTTATGTGGCTCATACATTACACTTGGGGTTATATTTTAACATCACACTTTTTTCTATATTTATGGAAGAGGCAGGGGGACCAGAATTTCCGCAAGTGGAAGATGTGCTTCATACATCTTAAGGCCTCCTTCACACAGTATTTTTTCATAAAACAACATCCATTGTTGCAGATTGCAACAACGGCCGTTGTTTAATAACACTTAAACATAGAAGGGAATCACAGCCGTAGTGTACACACAATTTATACACTACGGCCATGGTTTACTGTGGCCACACAAGATAATTGACATGTCTATTCCCACACAACTGAGCCTGTGCACACAATGTAGAGTGCGGCTTCTGGCCATACTTTACATTGTGCTCTATTACTTATTGGAGTGCGGGCACACCCAAAAGTGCCCGCTTTCCAATTCAAATAAAGTGATACTATCTGGCCAATAGCATAGTATCGGCCAGTTTAACATCATGGCCTAGAGATGAACAACATGGTCTAGGGATGAAGCTTTTACCAGCATATGTAGACCTGCAGGACTATTTTTTCTGTTACACAAATTAAGACTATGTTCACACTGCGTATGAGTCCGGCCGCATTTCGTATGCTGCCGTACATGTGCGGCTGAAACTACGGGCGTGGGAAAAGTAGACATGCGGCCGGATGCGTACGAACCGCGAACATACGCCCGCAGTACAGTTATGCTTCCCTAGCTTGTTTCGAAGTGATCTGAAACAGGTCATTTACTTGGAAATCTTCGCCCAGCCCAATAAAACACACAGAACCTTTTGGATCTAAAAATCAAGTTCAATTTGGCTGAAATAAGTACTCTGTACGGGACCGCATGGAAATCCACAGCCGTTTCAACATTTCCGTCCTCAAACAATGGTCTTGTTCATTTTTCACGGCGCCGTATACGATCCGGTCGTAAGCTCATACGTAGTGTGCATTGTGCGGGCGTATATCGTATACTTTCAAGCGAACGCATCAACCTCAAAACTACGTGCGTATATTCGCGGTTCGCACTACGGCCAGAAACATACACAGTGTGAACAAAGCCTAATGCAGAAAATCCACCTCATGTCACTCATCCTTGGAAAAGATGGAGAGGCCGAAATTTTATTCTGAACTCTGAATGGTGTCGACTTTTATTATGTACACAAAACTAAGTACAAGTCTCTTCTGTTTCCATTTTAGATTTTCTTCCTATCATATTACATGCTATTCTGTTATTGTGTATCTGCATTGATTTCTTCTGGACTGATATCCAAAACAATAAAGAAGAAATTAAAATGCAATGTACAGTGCATGATTCTAAATTGACCATTGTTTTTTTTTATCCTATTAATATCAATGGAAGTTTTGTGGCATTAGTTGGCATCAGTTACATCCCCAACTATCATACTGATGGAAGGAAAAGTGAAGTCTTTAGTGGTATTGTTTCCAGTAGAAGAAAATTAAACCATTACAGATACCATTCTGTTTTGTTCCGTTAAAAGCTAATATATCATAGAGCCATCAGAAAAGAAATTCCTGGCACAACTGAGAATAGGTCCTAATTTGATAATAATTAAGGACAAAACAATGTCTTTATAGCGAATGTACCACTTCACTATATATTTTTTTATATGACCTGGTTGGTGCTGGCGCATAGATCTCCTTCAGAGTAAAGTCTAGCCTTGTCACCAAGAAGAGGGGATATCGGTACACTGGGGGCGCTGGGTCTATCTGCAGTGCATGGAGCAGCCCTATTTTCATATAAAGAATCCGGTACAGATGGAGTGACGACGCTGACCAGGCCAGGTTAGTGAAATGGTACTTTGCCTTAATATAAATGCCAAGGAATATGTACAGTAGAATATACAGTGAACAAAATGAGATGTTTGGGCCAAATTTTGGTTATATGTCCAGGGAGGGTGTGATAGAAAACAATAACCTACACTCCTCTCTTTGGCTCTTGAAGGTCTTTAGGCACTGGGTGTCATGACTTGTGGTGCCAGATGCAGAATCCAAATCCATAATATTGCAGTAACAGTGAACTTATATAAACTCCTAAATATTGCAAGTCAAGATTTTTTATCTTTCATTCCAATAATGGACAGTAAAGATTTTTGTTTCAATTATATCCGGACCTTTAGTGAATGAAGAGCAGTTTCATTTCTTAAAGGTATAGTCATAAAAACCTACAGATTATGGACTGCAATTAAAAAGTCAATGCACCATCAGCAGACATCATCAATCTGTGTCCGAGTGATGTAATATGACACTAATTTTACTGTATGGTAAACATAGGATCAACATAGGATAAAGATCTTTATCCCAATATCCAAAATTTGTAATCCCAACATATGACTAAAAACTTATGGTAACCATTGGTTCCCATTATTAACATTTAGTCTATATTTAGGTTTTTTGGAATCGTTTGTATTGACAAACTTTTCAAATAAATAGAACATACTAAACCCTATTTCTCTTAGATTGTAAGCTCTTTGGAGCGGGACATTAACTCCTCATTTGACAAATGGGAAATTGGCGATAAGGACATAAAAATCCATATTGTGATTTCCATTTGGAGAATTTTTATTTTATTTTTATTTAAACGTGAAGTTTTCTTTTTTAAACAATAAAATTTATTTTACAATAAAATACCAGGTAGCTTGCTGAGCAGGATGTGCCAAAATAAAGGTCTGTTTTCTACCAATTACTTTTTGAGAAATCTGATCCTAACTTGGTGCTGATAGGTCTGCAAATGAAATCTACATTTCATCAGATAAAAGACTGGAAGCCATTCCTTATCTCTCAGTAAATTATTAGTATAAGCATTCAGCTGTGTAAAGACAGTATGTTCTGCTGTCATTATATGTAACCAAGCATCTGAAAGACTTTGTTAATTAGCCATGAAGCCAATATAAATGTAAGTGCAAATCTTAAAAGCACATTAAAATAAGCGCAGCGTAATATGTAAAATTTTTCTTTCTACCCTTGAACTGCTAGATAACAAGAGACTATCTGCTTTCCTTTTAAGTCGCCTTTGTTTCCATGAACTATTGTTATATATACATGTTCTATTTATTGTTTTGTTCTCTATCCCCTATGAATTGTTTTTCCTTCTGTAAGCATATAATGTCTACACAAAAGTCTTTATAAGCATCCCTTGGTTCATTTAATTTCTCAAATTTGTACCTACAGTTCTTTTACTGAACCACAACTTTACATTAATGTCATATTAAGTGTATTGAACCACCTATTTTATACAAGGTGTTATAGAGCCATATCACACCTTGACAACATTCCATACACTTATGGCATGGCTGCCAGGGCACGAAAGGTGTTCCCTGTACCATGGGGCAACTCTCCTTTGGAGCACTGCTTTGCCCCCCAGAGTGCTGATCCAGCCCGCCCCGGGGGTGAATCAGTGCTCTGGGAGAAGGTAGTGCTCCAAACAGCCTTTCTGGACACAGTATTACATTACTACTGCATAGAAATGGTGCCGAGGATGAAGGTAAGAGACATACCTTTATCCTCAGCGCTCTGTGTGCAATAGATTTGTCTAACTTGCTGATAGTTCCCCTTTAAGCTATTTTTTGTGCCCAGTGCTGTTTTTCATAAACCATGAAGGCACATTGTCTTACGCCACAACATTTTGCCAGTTTTATGTTTTGTATATAATAGTTATATTGCAATATTTAATATATATTATATACATATCAATAACTGCAAAAGGGGCCTGCAGTTCCCAGTCCTTTGCTCTGATCCAGTGGTGCTGCACAGCATTCCTTATAATACTTCTCCCCCTGAATATAATACTGCCATTGCTGGGCTCACGGGGGACCACAACTCTCAGCTAGCCTGCAACATAACACTCATCTTCCCTGTTGGTACCACATAAATTTCAACTCAAAATTATGGCTTTACTGACATATAGCAGAGGTCTCAAAGGAATCCAGCTATTGCAGTTTGTAAAGGAAACCCATAAACCACAAGTAGTTACATTGTCTGTTGCTTGGAAGATAATCACTCTCTCAAATGCATGAATAAAGGTCATTCTTTAACATATTCAACTTTTTCTATTCATGAGAAATATGCCACAGCATTCCCAAATGGGAGATTTTGTGTTGTGACCACTTCCCAATTAAAGATAGATTAATTATATAATATTTCATGAAAAACACTTTCAAATCCCCTCACAGAAAGAAACCAATGTCTGCTTAGTCTTCCAAGTACATTAAAGTTATCTGTTCTAGGATAAATTAATGATTGGTTTACTGCACAGATACAATACTTTATGTGAACCTGCCTATTATGTACTAATTCCTTACGTTGGCAAAAACATGGTGCTGTGTTGGTTCACTCATGCTTAGGGTCTGTCCACACGTACAGACCCGCAGCAAAAATCTCGCTGCGAGTCTGTCAGGTCCTGGCAGTTCCCTGGCACTACATACTCGCTGCGGTCTGAACGACCGCTGCGAATATATAATTCTTCTGCCCCCCTTAACCCTTTCTGTTGCCGCCCGCTGTGTTTGTATACATTACCTCTCCTCGCTGCACGGGGTCCCGGCGTCCTGCTCTCCCGCCTGGCCAATCAGTGTGTTGCCCAGCCGCAGCCACTGATGGGCTGGGCGGGAGAGCAGGATGCCGGGACCCCGTGCAGCGAGGACAGGTAATGTATACAGAGCGGGAGCCAGGCGGCAGCTGAAGGGGTTAAGCAGCCGGCAGAATTACATACACACAGCGGTCGTTCAGAGTAGAGGAGCGTCTTAAGGGCCCTGTCCAATTTATGTACTCTGCTGGGATAGTGTAGTGAAGAGAAAACGAAGAAGAAACTCGTACTCATGTATCTGACCGCCTAATGCCCAACGGTGTCAGAATACCCATCCTATAAGGGTAGTACGAGGCCCCAGGTCCCTGCGCTAGGTGAAGCAGACTTCCACAAGTCTTTCAGAAGAGCCGTGCGTTACAGCAGGATACATAGGCTCAGTCCACAGGCTTTGAAATCTTCTGGCTTTTTCTCCTATATTTAGTTTCCACCTCCACACCTCTTTGTTCAGTTGTTGTTGTCTGTCAGTCAGCAACCATGTCTGTGCTCCCTGGCTTTCCCCCATTTTCAAGCGATCTTTTTGCTATTGGATCTCCATCCATTCCTAGTCCTAGCTAAGCTCCAGTCTGAACTACGTCCTAATGCTGCATCCTGAACTTCGACCACAGAGGAATAGCCGTTCTTGTCATAAAATAATGCACTGCATTGAACTTTATAAGAACAGCGGCCGTTGTTCACATGCTGTTGTTATAGTCGCTGACGTTTCTCTTATTTGTGTCCGCAAGTGTACAAACAACAGCCTTTGTTCTGCTCTGTTCACACAAGGTATGGCTGTTCTGACTGGCGTACATTGCACAGAGTTCTATGGTTAATTGGATTGCAGGCACACCCAAATGTGCCCGTAATCCCATAAGAAATAAAATGACGTTCCATATCGGCCTGCAAGACCATGTAAAACAGTGGCCATTATTATACATAGTGTGAACATAGCCTAAACTGTTAGCTTACACAGCCTACAAGTGTTGTACAGTGCTTTTATAACTTCTCCTCTAGTAATCTGGTCTTAAAATGTTACATAATGTAGTAGAAACATAATTTATATTGCTATATTCTATTTGGCCTTATAATCTGATCACTAATAAAACAGGTAGAAGACAACTATACTGTATATTGTAATTGAAGGGACTTAAAGATGAACAAATCCCCTATCTAAATGTTGTAAATGATGAAATTATATCAGCATCATATTACATTAAGGACTAATGAGATTTTAGTCTGATTTTGGTCTTATGTTTTGTACAAAATGAAATGCTACATTACTAAGGATATTGGATCTACTCCCCTATATTCTCCCTTTTACAATTACTTAATCACATCACATTACATGACACGCTGCTTCTATTTCACTGATTTATTATTTCCTTAAAATAATAAAATAAACCTATAAAATACTATAACTTGCAGAAATTCTAACTTTCTTACTTTTTATTCAGTAACTTCAGCTGTTATCTGCACAAAAAAGCACTGGAGGTCGGGAATAGAGCAATGTAATTCCATGGTCTCAGATCTGCAGAACAATTCGAAACAGATGGACACCTAATTTATATATATAGACTTTATGAAGCTTAGCAGTGAAAGCCACTCAGCTTTTCCAAATCCAATCATCGTAGCTAATATTGCTTAAATAATCTTTTACCTTACTAAAGATAGGTTGTAGAACTTTGTAGGTGTAGTTGAAACTGTATTAAGGTTTAGTATTCTATTTCTGCAATGAGGAAAACATTATGGAGTAACAATCAAATCAAAAAATATTTTACTTCAGCAAACTCTATTGAGATTCTGTTACTGCCATTCACCTACTGACTTAGGATTGATTATAGTTGTTTATAAAGTATGTATGTAAATGTGTAGAGATCTGATCAGACCTATGTTTAGTTGCCCACACATTTCTACAACTGTATGTAATGTTATCCCAAGAATGTAATAGGTCTAGAAATAATGATAATATTTTCATGCTACCTTGAGATTTAAGAAACTGTGGGGAAACCCCCCCCCCAAAAACACCACCATCTCATTGTAGTTTGAATTTCAGCACATTCTAGTCACTAGTCACTGGCATCAGTTTTTGTTTGTTCATGGTGTCCCTTTGACTTTAAAAAGAGCTCTTAGTAGTCTGAAAAGTGTTGTTTATGCAATGTCTTAATAAATAGCTGAAGTGTCCACTCATTTTGGATGAAGTGTCTACTCAGCTATATTCCTTACTCCATGTCACAGACATCTCCGTTTGGGAAGCAGCTTTCTACCAAGATCTGTGTTTTATCCTTTTTGTCTACTCAGAAGTTTGGTTGGCTCCCAGCTCGGGAAATTGTCTGGATTAGATTGGCTAAAATTAATCTCAGGTCAGGAAAAATTATTTAATTTACTTTCACGTCAAGGAGACCTTATACAGCACCTTATACAAGACATACAGCCAATAGCAGGGGGATTCATGGCCTTATCAGTCCAATTTCATCTGATGGTTTTATCCTCCTTCAAGCCTTTGTATGCATTTATCTATCTGTATTTCTATGATGCATGTAAAATGGAAACTAATTAACTAATAGTCTACTCCTCTGGTAGAACTGGTAATCTTAAGGCCCTATTACGCGAAACGATTATCGGCTGTATTCGGCCAATATCAGCTGTTATGGCCGATAATTGTCCTGTATAATAGAAGGCAACGATCAGCCGACATGAACAGTGTCGGCTGATCGTTGCAGTAGTTTGACTTTCAACATGTTGAAAGACAAACAAAACGATTCATATAGCAACAATCTGCTCCAGTGCTCTGTGAAATAGGAGCGGCGGCAGCAGACCACTGCTATCTGCTATAGCCTGCCCGGACGATCTAGCGATCACCCAGGCAGCCCCTCCCCCTGCAGCTCTCTCTGTACTCACCAGCTCGCTGCCGCTATTACACACGGAGCCAACAAGAGCTAACAGAGCTTGTTTGCTCCTCTCAGTCGCCCTGTGTAATAGGGGCTTTAGGTTAGTAAAAGATAGCAACAGATGGAAAGTAGTACCACATTTCTGCAGGAGCAGACCATACACATGCATTGGAGCAATAAAAATTGTTCCAATCTAAACATGGCCTATTATTTAGTCACTAGGAAAGAGCAAGGCTGACACCATCAACAGTTAATGTAATCTTTAACATACAGCTGACACTGCTGCAAAGGCTGAGTTCAGTGCTAATTCCCTGCTGTTAAATGCCTTAATTGCTGCAGTCAAAGGAAACCTTGGCACCTAAGGGCCCTATTACACCAACAGATTATCTGACAGATTTTTGTAAGCCAAAGCCAGGAATGGATTTGAAAAGACAAAGAATCTCAGTTTTTCCATTCCTGGCTTTGGTTTAAAAAAATCTGTCAGATAATCTGTTGGTGTAATAGGGCCCTTAGTAATTTTTCTATTGTCATCCCCCAAAAAGAGACTTTGGAGGGCCAACTGATTCACATGACTGCTATGAACCTATTAATTAAGTCTGTTATGGACATGAACATTCTAAAGGCCCTATTCCACCAACAGATCTGACGACAGATTATCTTGCAAAGATTTAAAGCCAAACCCAGGAGTGGATTTGAAAAGAGGAGAAATCCAGTCTTTCCTTTATGACCTGTTCTCTGATTATAGTCTGTTCCTGGGTTTGGCTTCAAATCTTTGGCAGATAATCTGTTGTCAGATCTGTTGGTGGAATAGGGCCTTAAGCCCTGCTGGAGCAAGGCCTAATAGGTTGTCAGTATAACACTGACAGGCATAATATACCGCAATACTGGGAATATTGTGGTGTATTATAGAAACAATCCAATAATTTGATCAAACTTTCATTCCATTTTCAAGATGTGGAGATGCAATAATGAAAAAAAAAATAAAAAAAAAAATTCTGCGTTCTAAGGGGGTAAAGTATATATACTATAAGTGTAATCTGAATTGTACCATTGTAAGCATCATGTCAAAAGGATACAGTATATTATGCTTCTTTACCTAAAGTAGTCAAATGCTCATTTCCTCACAATCAACACAAAATAATATTTTAACATAAACCATTTCTTGTAGAATTGCCACCGTTAGAACCCATATAGTCCTATGACATTTTGCAGTGTGAAAATGAAAATGCTGACTCTTGCTCTTCACTGTACACAGTTCAGCCTTTCAAGATAAATAGTTCTATTACTGCTACAACAAGAAAGCTGAGCTTTAGGTAGCTCTATTACATTAGCACATCAGTCTTTACACTTAACACGTTTCATTGAAACAGGATCACAGTGACCTAAATTGAACGTATTGTACATAAAAATCCAGCATCCAATAGTCTTGGCATTTTCATTGTCCAGGCCTGACATATCTAGTGGGGAAAGTGAACAAAGACAAACCATTGGAACATTTCTCTATTACTAAACAAAATGATGGGGACAAAGAGTATGTAAGACTTCTGCTGTTGGCTGCACATCAGTTTCCATTAGGTATAATTACACAATAATGTCATTGTTCTGGCCACCTTACAAATCAATAGTCTCTTTTTGCCCACGCAGGTCATACAAAGAGGTGTTCCATGTAGCTGCTCTCCTCTCTGGCCAACAGCTGGAGGACTTCAATGGGGAAATGTCCTCTATTAAGGAGATTTTCCATAATATCAACTTCATAGCTATCTATGGGATGGCTAAATGTGTCTGATCAGTGGATGGTCTATCTGTTGGGACCCCACTGGTCATGAGAATGAGGGTCCTTTGTGTTACTGTTTGAATGAAGCAATAGTCACGCACAGCCTCTTCAGTCAAACTCTATAGGGCTACTGATGACAGGTGACAGCTTGTCTATATTTGGCCGTTCCATAAAGTTTTATTAGTGTAGCAGAAGTCATTTTTGAAGGGGTTATACAGCGTTAGAAAAACACTTTCTTCCAGAGACAACATTACTCTTGTATAGGTGTTGGTTTTGCAACTTGGTTGCATTAAAGTAAATGGAGCTTAATTGTAAACCACACCTGAACTGGAGTAAAGAGTGGTGCTGTCTCTTGTAGAAAGTGGCCATGTTTTTCTGATGTTGAATAACCCCTTTAACTGCTGCATAATTAAAACAGTGAAACACAGGACTGGTAATTGGCCGTGATCCTAGCAGTTGTCACATGTGTTTATGTGTTATAATAGCAGCAATTATTTACTTTAGACATTATCAGGTATTTGGAAGATGGCTCTCCAATCCAGAATACTACTTCATAGTAACATGCAAACATCCCATGAAGTGAACTGTTACCATAGTTTATGGTGGCCAGAGCACAGCTAAGTGGGGGGACCAAATATAGCTTAGAGTAGGATCTATACAGTGCACAATGTGAAATTATAATCTTTGGTAAGCGGCATAAAACATGTTATACCTAATCTAAGGTTGTATATTGGAATCTAATAAAGATCTATATTGGAATCAAATAAAGAAAAACTCAGTATCCTCCTACACTGTAGGGCGATACAGTGTAGGAGCATACTGTGTTTCTCTTTTCAAACAAAAAAAAAAGACCCTGTCTTATTTTGGGGGTCTATATGGTAGTAAGCCGCCATACTGTATGTCCCCCTGTTGTTAGGCTCCTATATTGTAAGTTTTCCTGTAGTTCTTCCTCCATACTGTATACATTCCCCCTTTCCAGCAAGGCCCCAATTCTGTATACTTCTTCTAACCCTCTGCAGTTCTTTCCCCATACTGTGTACACCCCCCTCTGCTGGTAGTCCCCCTATTTTTTTTACCTTCCTCCCCCCTCTGTAGTTGGCCCACATACCTGCTGTCCTCCCATATTCAATGTCCCTTACTGTGCATCTTCTTACCACTCCTGCCTCCCCTGCAGCCTGTGTTGATTAAGCAATGCTTAGCACCCAGTTTCCTAGAGCTTCTTTTTCGAATAGGGCTTATTTTTCGAATCCACTCCAGAAAGCCTGCAAAATGTAGTTAGGTCCTATTTTCGAGGTAGGTCTTATTATTAGGAGCATTTTAGAGTCACCTTATTTTTTTTTTCCCTGGTAAGTTTCCATTACTGTTATATAGTGTTAATGTTGGCCTATAACATTGAGAAATACCCTAGGGAATCCTGGAAAACTCTCATACAGCCTATGGCTGTATCCATGTTTTCCAGGACTCCCTATGGCTGCTTCCAACTTCTTCAGCCATCAATAATTAAATGCAGAGCATTTGAGTTCAGTCAAATCCGGGTTCACTCATCTCTAGTGATAAACATTGGTAACAATAATCTAATGGCCGGCTATGCCACAAGCTATGCCAGAAGCTGAAAAACTGTTTGCTTATTCTGTCCGCATTTGACCCATTGATTTCTATGTCCCCATACACCCACACAAACATGTTACGGGTCAGTGTTGAGGCCAAGATTCATGCCTCAAAAAATACTGGCAAACCATTATACGGACCCCATGTGCAGCATGGTTCCCCTATCTTGAATAAAGGGGTTCATGCAAATATGGACAGCTGCAGCTGCACATCTGTAATACTATCCGTAGCTGCATGCTGTGTCCGTGGCTGCAGACATTGTTACAGATGTGTAAATGTGGCCTAAGTCTGACATTTACTGCTTTCCCTAGTGGGGCATCAGGTAAAGTAGTAGTCTGAACCTGCCTCCAGTGTCAATGCTGACACCTAATATTAACCATGAGCACTTTAAAGAGAATGTACCACTTCCCTACTTAAAATATTTTTTTACATGACCTGGCCCCTGGTCCTCAGTACACTGATATGCCCTCTCTCAGTATCCTATACTTTTCACTGGTTAAACCAACTTCATTGGAGTGCAGAACTATTTGTGTCCATAACAAGTTTCACTGTGGTATCACATGCACGACTGGGCCAGCTACCAGGAAGTCAAACAGGTGCCTGACATGGAGCTTGCCTAACTATGCTATGTGGTATAGAAAACAAAATGAATGGGGACCATACAGAATTACAGACACTGTATATGGACATCATTTACCATTTACATTAGCACAAATCCATCCTAACATCAACTGGGTCCAGTGTGTATCGACAGTAACAGGCCCATTTAGCAAAGTAAGAGAGGAAAGATGGTGGATTAAAGAAAGCATGCTGGGCAGGCCGCCTGAAGTTCACTGTACATTGACAGAATGCTGAGAGTGCTAAGGATAAGATGCATTATACAACTACTTTGTCCTTTCACTGACAATGGGACAATGTAATTAAAGTTAATTTTACAGAGTTCAGGATAGTTTGAAGACTGTAATATACTATATCCATGTTAAGCTACAGAGGCTGATGTGCTCATACAATAGCATATACATAATCAGTGGCGGTCTTTGGCACCAAGCACCCCAAGCGATCGCTTGGGGCCCCCAACATCCAGGGGGGCCCCCACGCCCCGCTCTTGTGCTCAAGACCGCTGCCCCGCTCGCTGCTGCCATCTGAACTGTAACTATGAGCACTCGTAATGAGCGCTCATAGTTACATGCAGCAGCACTGACAGGGCGGGAGACATTGGCTCCCTTCCTGTCAGTCACTCTTGTGGCCGCAGGAAGGGTTTTCCCTGTGGTCACAAGTGGCAGCTTTGTCCTTGTGGTGCCGGCGCTCCAGTGACATCACTGGAGCATCGGCGCCAGGACAAGGGGAGTGCGGCCTCTGGTGATCGCAGGGAAAACCCTTCCTGCGGCCACAAGAGTGAAGAGAAGAGGAGACGCCCGGACCCAGGTGAGTATAAGTGTTTGTTTTATTGTGTTATATACTATATGGGAGGGGGAGCACACAGGGGTCTGTTTAACTGGGGGAGCGCACATCGGGGGTCTATATAAATGGGGGGAGCACACAGGGGGGCTATATAACAGGGGGAACACACAGGGGGGCTATAGACTACTGGAGCTTCACAGAGGGGTCTATATACTACTGGGGGCAGCACACAGGGGGTCTATATACTACTTGGGGCAGCAGAATGGGGTCTATATACAACTTGGAGAGCACACAGGAGGTCTATATCCAAGTGGGGGAGCACACAGGGGGGGGGCTATATACTACTGGGGGAGCACACAGGGGTCTATATACTACTGGTGGGGCACACAGGGGGGTCTATATACTACTGGGGGAACATACAGGGGGTCTATATACTACTTGTGAGGCACACAGGTGGTCTATATATAACTGGGGGAGCACACGGGTCTGTATACTACTGGGGCAGCACACAAGGAGTCTATATAATACTGGTGGGGCACACAGGGGGTCTATATACTACTGGGGGAACCACACAGGGGGTTTATTTACTACTGGAGGAGCACACAGGGGTCTATATCCAAGCGGGGGAGCACACAGGGGGGGTAAATACCCCTGAGGGAGCACACAGGGGGCCTATATACTAGTGGGGAAGCACACCGGGGGTATATAAAACTGGGGGCAGCACACAGGGGGTCTATATACAACTGGGGCAGCACACAGGAGGTCTATATACTTCTGGGGGAGCACATGGGGGGCTATATATAACTGGGGGAACACAGAGGGGTCTATATACTACTGGGGAAAGCAAACAAGGGGTATATACTACTGGGGGCAGGACACAAGGGGTATATACTATTGGGGGCAGCACACAAGGAGTATATATTACTGGCGGTAGCACACAAGGGGTATATACTACTGGGGGCAACACACAGCGGTCTATTGTTTTGGAACGCGTGTCGAGGGGGGGGGGGGCCAGACATAACTTCGCTTGGGGCCCCAGAAATGCCAAGACCGCCCCTGTACATAATAGCTGTATGCAAACACACAAATGAGCCCATGTACATGTTACTGAGCTTAAAACTTTAATTATGAAATGGGAAAAGGGAGGTGATTCAAACTTTCATTATGGGAGAGGGGGGTTTATTAATATTTTTTTTTCACATACCTTAATTTGAAGTCCCCCTGTACATTATACAGCACTGATCCATGAGATCAGTCCTGTATTGCTTTGGGCTGCTGCAGCCCAGGTCTATGGATTGCTGAGCCGGGATCAGCATCAATGATCCCCCCATTAGACACCAGGAATGGGGGACACATTATGGCATTTCCCATAATAAGAGTCTATTAGTAATTTTTATAACTTTTGTTGGGCAATAACATATCTTATTAAAATTATTTTGCCCGGACTTCCCCTTTAAGGCAGTGTCTGCCAACGTGTGACTGTAGTAGTAGCATCAGTAGTAAATACACTGGCCCAGATTTACCAGCCTTAAGTTTCCAACATTTACTATGTGTTTTAGACACTGTTTGTACCTCACTTGACAAGGGGAAAAAACAAAGGAATGGCTTCAGGAGGAGGGGGCATAGCCAAAATTGCAAAACACTGCACCAAGATGTACCAAGCACTGAGCTGCAGACAACCTCAGGCTGGCAAAAAGGGTTAGACAGCTCTAAAACTGGGACTAGACAGTATAAGGCTTGACCAAATATATCAAACAGCCAGAGCCACAGTGATAAATGTGCCTAATGCCTGGACTGTCTAGTTACACTTTACACTGTCTAGCTTTTAAACCAGGTGGATAAGTCTGGGCCACTGTTTACACTGATACAGTCTTGAAATTCAGCAGCTTATAAGCAAACATTTTACAAGGCTCCTAATGAGTACATTGCCTGTCAAGCATTGTCGCTCAATTAATTAAACGAGCTCTTCTGTCTACAGTCTAATTGCATGAATGAGCAAAATAACATACACATGTGAAACTCCAGATCTGATTGACTGTTCTGCAAGCAATTGTCTCCAAGCCAGGGCCCTTCAATCGCCATGGCAACACATCCTTTCATTCAATCCAGCAGATTTAAAAAAGTATTTTTATGACAACATTAACCTTCCACATAGCTTATTCCTGCACCCTGATCTTACAGCTGCTCGCAAATAAAATCACTATCTAATCACTAAACTTGATCTTTACAAGTTGCAATGAGACATTGGACCATTATATCTATGTTAGCTATATAATGGGTGATGTCTTAGATATCTAGGACAATTGTTATATCCGTTCCATTCACTGTTGGTATAAAATGACTGACAAATACAGTACCTGGGTAAACCCCTTGGACAGCAGCATGACATACAGCATGCTTCTTGTACCAGCAGAATCTCTTACACATGACCAGACAGTGGCAAAGTGATAGATACAAGTGTAGCGTATACAGGTTTATAGCAGATAAAAACCACCACAATTATAGTTATAGTATTTCGAGTCTGTGAAATAAAGGATGCAACAGTTAGGCAGCCAATGAGTCGGTGTCCACAATGTAACACAGTATATCCTAAAGTGTCCACAATGTAACACAGTATATCTGCTTTATCCTAAAGTGATAGATACAAGTGTAGCGTATACAGGTTTATAACAGATAATAACCAACAAGTATATAGCATTTAGAATATAGTATTTACAATCTGTGAAATAAAGGAAGCAACAGTTAGGCAGCCAATGAATTAGTGGCCACAATAAAATACTGAACATGCGCAGTATCCTGAAGTGATAGATACAAGTGCAATAGAAACATGTTATATGTCTACAGCAGATAATACTCAACAAGTTTAAGTAGTTTCACCTAAGGCAGTAGGTGCCTTCCAAACTACTGAAATTCTGAGAAGCAACACCAAGCTGTATCCATATGGCAAAGAAGAACATGGGATTACTTGTCCTGTGTTTAGCACCAGTGTAAACATGACATACAGTAAGTAATATGATGAGACAGCACAGGCTGCCTATTAACACTTTATCTATGTGCTCTAAGCACTTCCATTCATCACCTACTGAATTCACAGCAGTGTCCTTTCCTGACACATCACACAGTAAACTCCTTCTCCTGCTGGCCTGCCCATATTCATGCCAGCCAGTGCCTTATTACATGTGCAGCAGGACAGGGATTCTGGCTGGGGCACAATCATTACTAATATATATATATATATATATATATATATATATATATATATATATATATATATATGTGTAGCAAGACCTTCTCAAGTTTCTTTCAACCAATGCAATCAATGCCTCTGGGAAGAACATCATGCAGGAGACAAGTGACAGCTCTGACCTCCTAGCTGAGCTTTAGGACCTGTCATATTTGGGGTCACCTGTCAGTGATCAGCACATATGGACACAAAGAGCCTTGGTGGTAAATGGGGTAAGGGGGCCACCAAGTTTGTAGAAGGGACAGGAGGCCAGTGACAGCACACACATGTCAGCTGAGGACTGGGGGTCATCTGCCGGTGGTCGCTGCACTGACACAAAGGCTCCCGGCAGCATTCAGCACCGGCTGCATGGACAGCTCCTGCAGACATGATGAGGAGGAGGATGAGGAGGATGATGATGGGTGGGAGGGTCTTCTTACCTGTCTCCAGGTTCAGAGAAATCCTCGCTTCAGCCAGATAAGGGGTGTCACTTTTTGACCGGACTCTCCTGATGGGTCGCCGATCAGTCTCCTCCTCTGAAGATGCCGCCATTAAGGGGTGAGCAGTGAACAAGGTTGCCCGGCGAGCTAATGCAGTGGGTAAAGCAGAGCCAAAAAATAGGGGAGAGAAGGAAGAGAAGGTGCCAGGGAGGAGGGGGAGAGATGGAGGGGAGAGCAAGAGAGAGGAGTGGGGGGAGGGGAGGAGAAGAAAAGGCAGAAAGAGACAGGAGAAGAGGAGGAGGAGGGAAACAGAGAAAATACGTTAAGGATTTGAATATAGATGGGAGCAGGAGGAGAGAGCAGCAAGGATCAGGAGGTGAGGAGATCCCTCCCCCAGCCGAGCTGCTGCTGCTGCTGTCACTGCTCACACAGCACACACATCTACCAGCAGACAGGGGGCATCCTCATTGTCTGCAGCATGCAAAGGGTTACTGACTCAAACTGCATGATGGCACTAAAGGGTTCCCATAGAATGCCTGCTGCATGGCAGAGCCGAGAGGCTGATGTGGCACTGCATGGCTGGGCAGATGCTGCTGCTGCTACTGATGCTATACACAACATAGTTTCCTCTTCTCATCCTGATTACAATGACATTATTATTTATTCCAATCATTTCTTTTTCTGATGACCTCATCATTTCTCTATTATGTGGCACATGTTTAGCCTTTCTGGCTAAAAGACTCCATAGGTGATATCATGTGTGACATAAAATCAATGTGGCACTCTTCCTAGCAGTAACTGGCTTCAGTGACATATATCAGAGTGAATATGATAAATTTGTCTGCAATAACATCCTAAGCAAGGATAATAGTAGTAGCATTAAAGGAAACATACAGGCATTGCTTACTGTCAGATGTCTAGCATACCTAACATAATACATGATCACATAGGGCATAAAAGCAGTGGAGGCTAAACAACCTAGAAATAAATGATCACACTGTGAGCAAAAGAAAAAGAAATCACCCCATAAATAATATATAGCTCAGTAATGTGTTCCTGAAAGAAGTGTATATCTCTTTCCTCTTCTCAATCTCTAGAAATGTTTTTCTAAGAAATGTGCACGTTTGACATATTATGACAACTTTGCCAAAAAGGAAAACTGTATATATATATGTATATATATATATATATATATATATATATATATATATATATATATATTGCTGTTGACATGTGCCCGCAAGAACTTGGAAGATGCTGAGAATTGGGAGAATATTTACCTTTACCTGCCCTGTATATGGTCAGGAACCTAGGAGGAGGGCTTGCTGGGACATACAGTATGTGTCATCATCAAAACTGTACCAGTCCATACTGGTTGGCTACTTTGTTTCTGATACTAGGATACCAAAATGGCTTCAATTGGATCTCCATGCAACAATTTTTTCTTGTATCAACATTACACTATTACATTAATGTTCATTTGTTATGTTATCACTTGCCATCCCTGATCTGTAGGTGATCCCTTTGTAGGTGATAGAGGGCCAGGTCATGTGTTACTGTAACCTTCGCGCATACCCTAGTGCTGTGCACTTGGGTCTAGATATAGATATCATGGAGAATATAGAAACTAAGGTAGTAGACTTTCCCATTTTGTTTATAGTAGAAAATTATAGAAACTATTATGGGTGAAACAGGTCCTCATGACGCCCCAGGTAAGAGATTTAGAATGCCCCTTCACAAGCTGTCATTTAACAAAAACTTTTGACATGTCAATGAGTTTTGATCAGTCAGTGTGTGGGTGTTCAGATCCCCACCAATCACTAGAATGAGGCAATGAAGTGCTTTGCTTCATATTCCACAAATTTCTGCACAAGATGGGCCCTATAAACTTACTATGTGCCTCTTGTACAGCAGCGACCAAGATGAGGGGAGAAGCGCTTAACTGCACGCTTCTTCTGGTTTTGTTCTAACAATCCATGGGCTTCTGAACACTTACTACCTGACCACTCAAAGCTCTTTACATGTCTGTTTGACATTTCAGAGACACTTTAACATCATGTTGCTAAACAGACATTTATTCACACCACAGTTATAATCCCTAAGACAGTAACATGTGTTCCAGCTAATGAAGGACAAACAATCAAACAGCAACAATGAAAGCCTATCTGGTCTAATACCACAGAAGAATTACCAGTGCCTGATAAGCTATTGCTTACTGAGATAGTAATGTACAATATTAAAAAGGAAATCTAACCTGCTGATAGCTCCGTATTGGGCACAGGTGCTGAGGATGAAGGTATGTCTCTTACATTCATCCTCTGCATTATTCCCACACAGTTTTAATGTAGTCTTCTGTCCATTAAAGCCATTTGGAGCACTACTCAACCTCAGAGCGGCGATCTGGCCCATCCCTGGCCAGCTGCCACCACTGATAACCATTACAGGGGCAGGACCACCAGGAGCAGATGGGCACTCATGGGGCAGGCAGTGCTCCAAACGTCCTTACCAGATAGACGATCATACTAAAACTGCACAGGAACAGTACCAAGGATAAAGATAGGAGACGTACCTTTATCCTCAGCGCCCATGTGCAATAGGGAGCTATCAGCAGGTTATATTGGTCTAACCTGCTGATAGTTTCCCTTTAAGCTGTGCATTACAGCTTTAGACCGGGTTCACACAACGTAAGACACCGGCCGTTCTGTGACGCGGCCGTATCACAGAACGGCTGTTGTCAGTGAAGTTCATCCAGGCCGGTAATGGCAGTGCAGGCGGATGAATTTCATTGTTTTTTAAATGTAATTATATGTTGTGTGAACTTAGCCTTAGTGTATGGGGCTGTACAGCTGCAAACTGGCCATCGTGCCCATGTTGACTCCAGGCCACTGGCAGAAGCCCCCATGATAGACAAGTGAGCATCAAAACTGGACCAACGAGCAATGAAATAAGTTGTCCTTTTCTGATAAATCATGCTTTTTCTTCCATGATGTGCAGAGCTGGCTGTGTGCGGACTTAAGAAAGAAGGGTGCCAGGATGCACTATGTGAAGAAGGCAAGCTGGCAGAGGCAGTATGCTGGACTGGGTGAGGTTGGAAATCGTGGTCCAGGACTTTATGTGGATGTTACCTTGATGTGTACCACTTACCCAAAAGAAAAATCAAAGACTCTGCCTCTAACTTCTGAGTGCCACACAGCACAGGACACCATCAAAGGTTTTATGGAGCCCATGCTTTAGTGTCAGATCAGTTTTGGAGTCATAAGCTACTAAATTTAAGGCAGAAGTTTTTATTTTTAACACCGATAAATTTGATGAATTACTTACTGTACATAGAAACATAGAAGATGGAAGGCAGAGAAAGACCACCCGGTCCATTTAGCGCGCGCGCACACACACACACACACGCACGCATGCACGCACACAAACACACACACACACACACACACACACACAAACAGCTCTACTACATACATATATGCATAAACACATAGACACACACACACACACACACACACATTGGCCAGCACATCCAATACAATTACTTTCACTATGTAGGTGCCAGCTGCCATGGCTAAAATACCTGGCCCATATAGTCTGCCTTACATTATTTCCCTTTTTTAAATAAATTATACACACTGCCGCTCAAAAGATAAAGGCAATACCAATTGGTGATAACCACCGAAATGCCGGCAATTTTGTACTTCGGAGATACCAAAAGGAACACAATTATATATATATATATATATATATATATATATATATATATATATATATATATAATGTTAATGAATATATAACTAGTCATAGTAGTAGAGGCAGATGTACATTTACTACCTTATGCTGTTATAATGAGTAATTATCCTGCACTCATTTTGCTTGTTATTTTCTCCTGTTCCAAAGTCCAAAATGTTTTGTTGACATCACATGCTGGATCCCACAAGACCCACCTGGAGCTCTACAAGCAACAGCAAGTTTGCTGCCAGCATGACTTGCAGGACTGTGAAGGAGCACTTAGATTCTACAGGCAGCAAAATCTGATGACAAAATTTTGAATTTATAACGTGTAATTTATCACGTGTAATCTCACGTGAGTCATAGCTTGACTTAAATGTTGCCGTTGATTCTTTTCAATTCTCTGCTGTCAGCACAGTGTCAGTCCAACTGTAAACTTAGCAGCTTCTTCATTTGACACAGATTGGTTGCTTGTAGTACTCTGCCTAAATCAAGTATTAATAACACAACAAAAAGTGGATTGTGTCCCCATTCCCCTTTGGGGGAAGTGGGCAATACCAGATGCTGGGCTCAAATGTTGTACTGTGCCTGTTGTCCTGCTACACCCATGCTAGCAAATTAATTTTAATGGTTTTTTTATGATCGGTCAAGATCCCTGAACTTAGCTTCTGTATGAGAGCTTGCACGGTGGATTTCATTCTGTCAACACTCCATCATCAAATTGGGCTGACCTGATAACTTGCATTATATTACCATGTAAAAAAGGGTGCAGGAAGGGGTAGAGGGGGGGAAAGGCAAGGAAAATGAAGGGAAAACAGGACAATTACCCTGCAATAAATGGGGTATAACAACAGAAAAAAACAACAGGAAAAAATAAATTAAATGAAATAATCATTTGGTAGGAGTACATGGAGGTCCAAGTGGAAGGGGAGGTAGGGATGGAAGAGGCAGAAGAGGAGGTGGCCAAAACTGTAGATTAGAGATTTATATGTTATCTGTTCAATCAGGCATTGGGAGCGACAACTCCTTGTTCGTCTACTTCTTTCTATTACGCTTTACTGATGGTATTAAGGAACATGCGTTTGTTGTGGGGATTCGGCAGGGTGGCCACCTAGTAATTAACATTAGTGAGAATCCTGGCAACACTGCAAGCTATCCTCAGTGGGAGGTGTCCCTCTTGTTCCTCTGTATTTTCCCAGCCATGTTCCACTGCCACCCATAAGGTGCTCTTTGTGCCACCTTACTGTGAGGACAAAACCTCCTTCTCCTCGTCCTCATCCTCCAACGCTGTCCCCTGGCTGGACAGACAACTGGGAGAATGGGTTCAGGGAAGAAAAAGAGCGCTGCACCTCACACCTATGGCTGACACTAGTGCCTCTCGGCTGCATAAAAAACATCAGAATTTTGTGTATGAATTGATCAAGCCACACTGCCCCATGTACCGCGTGCAGTAATCTGATACACATGGGTCCCTACACTAAGTCCTCACTGTGCCGGTCAATGACCACCACCCCCGCAGGCGTGCATGGGCAGGGAAGGGGGGCCATGGAATGGCCCTGCAACCCCCATGCCACAGGACCAGACCCAAACTGCCCCCCAAAAAAAACTCCCAGCCAGCACCGCCGGCGGAGGAAGCTGCCCCCAAACAGCACAAGTCTGGATAAGGTATTGCACTCACCATTGCTACTGCAGATAGAATGGGACAAATAGGAGGGATAAAAGCACATGCACTCAGGTGTCTCCTGCTAATTGCGGTCATGTGGATCTTCCAGAAGGAGTGCAAAAACACTCAGAGAAGAGAAAAACAAAATACGGTTCAGGGAAGAAAAAGAGCGCTGCACCTCACACCTATGGCTGACACTAGAGCCTCTCGGCTGCATAAAAAACATCAGAATTGGGAGACTGGGAGAATGGGCCTTTTTTCCTCCTCCTCCTCCTCTGCTTCCTCCTGTGCCACCATCACATCATCCATCCTAGCCTGAGCAACCATAGAATGGGCATGGTAGCACTAACGATGTCACATTGGTTGTGCAGTTGTTCCGCGCTGCGACTCACCCGTGCACTCTGCCGCTAAAAGTTGACTGTGCCCTGCTGCTGTAATAAATATAGAGAAGGTGGGCACCACTATATATCACATGAGTGCTAGCCCACCTACTCACAAAACACTATGAACCAAAAAAGCACACAGTTCACAGGTAAGACAGGCCAGGTATGATTGCTTAAGTGAGGCACCACGTTGTATATATTAGCCATGCAGTGATTGCCCACCTGGGCCAAGACTTGTATAAATATAAGACACCCACTGATGTTCTAACTGAAGCAACACTTGTATGCAATAGCCACACACTGATTGCCTAAGTGAGGCAACACTTGTATATATTAGCCATACAATGTTTGCCCATCTGGACCAAGACTGTATATATAAGCCATGCACTGATGGCATAACTGTGGCAACACTTTTTCTTTTTTGCTGTTCACTAATGGCCTAGCTGTGACAACACTTTTTTATTTTTAACTGCGGCAACACTTACTTTTTGCCACAAACTGCTGGCCTAACTAAGGCAACACCTTTTTTCTCGTTTGGCCACACACTGACTGCCTAATTGAGGTAACACTTTTATATAGGAGCCACACACTATTTGCCCTCCTATCCCAAGACTTGTATATATTAGCCACGTACTGATTGCCTAAACGTGGCATCCCTTTTTGTTTTGTGCCATGCACTGATGGCCTGACTGTGGCAACCTTTTCTTTTTTTTTAACACACATTTGATGGTCCTTGACAGCACTTTTTGTGTTGCCATGTACTGATGGCCTAACTGCAGCAACAGTTTTTTCTCTCTTTTGGCCACACACTGATGGCCTGACTGCAGCAACACTCAAATATATTAGCGACCGCAGTTAGTGCTTAACCTACAGATGTAGTGGCCCCACAGCTCCTAAATCACAGATGCACTGGCCCCACAGCTCCTAAATCACAGATGCACTGGCCCCACAGCTCCTAAATCACAGATGCACTGGCCCCACAGCTCCTAAATCACAGATGCACTGGCCCCACAGTTCCTAACTCACAGATGTTCTGTGCTCATAAATCATGGATGTACTGGTCCCACAGCTGCTAATACCCAGACATACTGGCCCCACAGCGACTTTGCAGTTAGTAAAATGTTCCTGCCTGTCTGTCTCTACCAAGCAGCAGCACCCTGTCTCTATTCTGAATAGAAGCAGACTATATTGGGCATAACTAAAAAGTGTTAAAAAGAATTTTTTTTTTTATATATAAAAAAAAATAAACCCCCCTTACTATTTTTCAAATAAAAAAAAAGTAATGTGTAATTGTCAGAACTATAAAAATATATAATTACTGATGCTCCAGGGTGAACAGCATAAACAACAAAAAAGAAACAAAAAATTAAATATGAAAAATGAACAAAAAGTGAAAATCCCATCTACACCAAAATGGTACCAATAAAAACTAACATATCAGTTTTACCATATAGTGCACTGTATAAAACAGAATCCCCCAAAAGACAGGAAAAAGCACACAAGGCCAAAGGGTTAACGGGTTAAACAGACATGCATACAAGACTGGTTGATGTTTGCATATATACTGTAAAAAGAAGTCAAGGAAGAAAGCTGATGCTTGCATAAGGATCTCTTCCTCTGCCATATATGATGAGAAGGATACATACAGTATATTCTCACACAATTAAAGGGAAGGAATTTAATGAATAACTGTGCTTTGGAAGTTTAGATTTTCCTTACATATAAATAGACCAGAATAGTGGAATGCATGTACAATGAGTATATCAGCTATCTGCATTTTTTATAGTGACCAGAAGGTGTCTCTACAGCATTGTGCATTAAAAGTGTATGTTAGATGTTTAGTTTCACATTTGTGAGCTATGCCAGTAGATGAAGATAATCATACATGAATATGTGCTGTGATTTGGTTCAGCATTGCATGCTCAGAATCTTAAAGGGGTGCTCCAGCATGGGGGCACTTTCTGGGGTGGACCGGGGAGGAGGTGGTTGAAATGAAAGACGTCCACTCACGTCCACGTCCACTGACCTAGTGGACTGGAAACGGATCCCGTTTCCTTCACTGAGTGGCTGAGCGGCCCTGAGACATAGCGTCTCGGGCGGCGTCAGACACCAGGAAACGGCCGGGGATCGGAGCGCCGCGATGAGTGACCCGACGCTGGAACCGGGGAGGTGAGTGGACGTCTTTTATTTCAGCCACCTCCTCCCCTGTCCCCCCCAAAAAGTGCCCCCACACTGGATAACCCCTTTAAATTTAGCAAAAGAGGTATTTTCATTTGGATATTGCAACTATGCTAACATAATGTAAAATAATGGCAAAATTCACCGGTAATTTTAACCCCTTCCCTCCTGGGCTAATTTCCCCCCCCCCCCCCTCGTGTTTAAAAGGCCATAGCGCCTTGCATGTTTTACCTACAGACCCACATAAGCCCTTTTTTTTGTGTCACTAATTTTACTTTGCAGTGGCAGACTTAATTTTTGCATATTTATGCTGCGAAACCAGAAAAAAATTAGATGAGCGGTGAAATTGAAAATAAAATGCAATCATTTTTATTTGGGGTGGTTTTGTCATTCGCTCTATGGTAATATTAACTTGTTATCTATGTTCGTCAAGTTGGTACGATTAAAACGATAGGCAACGTGCTTCACTTTTATTTTATTTGATGGCTTTTAAAAAATTAAAACCTTTTAAAAAAACGAAATGATCCTTAAAATTTCTAATTTCTTACCATCATTATAACACTTTTATTTTTTGGTCTATAGGGCCTTGTGGGGTGTCATTTTTGTGCTATGATCTGTACTTTCTCTCAGTACCTTGATTGCGTATATGAGCCTTTTTGATTTCTTTTTATTACAATTTTTCTAGATTTGATGCAACTTTGGAATTTTTTTGCCCTTACGCCATTTACCGGGCGAAATCAGGAATGTGATAATTTAGTAGTTCGGGCGATTATTTGTCTATTTATTTTTATTAATGGGAGGGGGGTGATTCAAATTTTTATTAGGGGAGGGGATTTTTTATTAATGATAAAACTTTTTTTCCCCACATACATTAATTAGAAGCCCCCTGGGGGATCCAGCAACTAGACACCAGGGATGGGACAGCTGCATTTAACTGTCCTAGTTAGCGGGTGCCGCGATCGTCCGAACCTAATAGCCGCTGTCCTGGGCTGCAGAAAGCAGCTGGGATCGCAGTGGTTCAGAGCGGGGAGGTGAGCTTTATACCTCCGGCAGAGGTGCGATCAGAACCCCTGCAGACACACGGCAGCTCCTGTCAATTTTTCTTAAATGCTGCGTTGCACTGGTCGCAGCGCCATTGCAGCATTTAAGGGGTTAATGGTGGGCTGCTGCACGATCACGGCGTCCCACCTTTGAGGGTGAGAGCCTGGCTGCTGATAGCAGCCGCTCCTCACCCGCTATGAAGCATGCTCAGCTCCTGAGCTAGCTTCATAATGCGGTGCCCCATCAGGGCGTACATGTACGCCATTTGCGCTAAGGCCCAGCCTGCGTGGGTGTACATGTACACTAGAGATGAGCGAACCTGCCGAGGTTAGGGTTCGTATCTGCGTCTGATTGCCACTGCAGCCTCCGTGAAGAGGGTAGATACAGCCGGAGGACCGCCTGGAAAACTGGGATACAGCCATAGCCATAACCCGAACCTCGGCAGGTTAGCTCATCTCTAATGTATGCCCATAGTTGTTAAAGGGTTAAATGTGTTGGATTATAAAGATGTATGGGCAGAAATACGTCCCCCTAGAAGCTGCTGTAAAAAGGCAAATTGGCATCCAGAAAGGAGTTAAAGGAGTACTCAGAGACGGAACTACCGATGTAGCAGCCGTAGCGGCTGCTACGGGGCCCCCGGAGCTGAGATAGCCTGCAGCACCTGGCAGCTGAGCAGGCCTCCCAGTGCTGCAGCTTTCTGGGGTCCGGGGGTGGGGTGTGTCCCACGGATTCCCGGGCAGCACAGGCACCGAGCTCAGTGTCCGCCAGGGCTAGTACTTCCAGGCACAGGGAGCACCTCTATCATGTGCTCCCTGTGTCAGAAGTACAGGCCGTGGACAGAGACTGAGCCCCCTGCTACCTGTGCTGCCCGGGGATAGGACTGGACACGCGAAAGGGAGCCCGACCTTCCCACCGCACTGCCGTCCCGTCCTATCCCCGGGCAGCACAGGTAGCAGGGGGCTCAGTCTCTGTCCATGGCCTGTACTTCCGGCACAGGGAGCACATAATAGAGACGCTCCCTGTGCCTGGAAGTACTAGCCCCGGCGGACACTGAGCTCGGTGCCTGCACAGGTAGCAGGGAGCTCAGTCTCCCAGACCACATTTGTTGTGTGGAAGAACAGCACCAGACACAAGCCGGGGACCTATATTATGCGGATTTTCACCACTTGTGGAAGACCTTGCAACTATCCTGCAACTTTGGCATTATATAATTTACAGAGACATGAGTAAGGGCAAGCATGCCCGAAACATGTTGGCCTTTTAAATGAATTTATAATAAAGAAATCGTTGATTTTATGAGAGCTGGAGACTTCTCCTTTTTCTGCAATACATACGTATACTGCCCCAAGGTCCGGGGTATCCTCTGGTCTGGCAATCAGCCCAAGTAGACTTACACATTCATATTCACAAAGGTGTGCTGTACCATTTCTGGACTCTTTTTAGCTCAGTGTCCGCCTGAGGTCTGTACTTCCGGCACAGGGAGCTTGTGATAGAGACGCTTCCTGTGCCGGAAGTACTAACCCGTACCTGTGCTGCCTGAAAATCCTCGGGACACCCCCCAAGGAACCACCGGGGAGAAGAGGAGAAGACAGTCGACGGGGATTTAGGTGAGTTGTGTTTTTTTTTTTGCTTTACAAAGGGGGCATCTATCGGGGATAATACAGGAGCCCTCTATAGGGGGATTATCCAGGGGGCATCTATAGGGGGATTATACAGGGGTGCATCTATAGGGGGATTATACAAGGGGGCATCTATAGGGGGCTTATACAAGGGGCCATCTATAGGGGTATTATACAGGGGATCATCTTTAGGGGGAATTATACAGGGAGCCATCTATAGGGGAATTATACAGGGGGCCATCTATAGGTGGACAACATGAGAGGGCATCTATAGAAGGACAGCATAAGGGGACATCTATAGGAGGACAAAATAGGGGGGCATTTATAGGGGGCTCAAATAAGGGGACATCTATAGGGGTACAACACAAGGGGGCCATCTATAGGGGGTTAACATGGGGGCATCTATAAGGGGGGAAACATAAGAGGGACAACATGGGGGACCATCTATAAGGGGGATGGACAACACAGGGGGTCATTTATAAGGGGGACAACACAGGGGGCATCTGTAAGGGGGAATACACAAAGGTTGGCCTTCTATAAGAGGGGATACACAGGGGAAGCATCTATACGAAGGAATACACTGATGGGGCCATCTTTAATGGAGACTACACAGAGTGTGGTCATATATAAGAGAGACTACACATAGGGGGCCATATATAAAGGGCGCTTCACAGATGTGGGTATTTATAAGAGGGACTACACAGACGGGGGCATATACTATAGGGGATGCACAGAGGGGGACCATCTATAAGGGAGACAACAAAGGGGCCATCTATAAGAAGGACTACACAAGGGTTGTGTATACAATAGGGAATGCACAGTAGGGGGCATATACTATAGTGGACTACACAGAGGGTTCATCTATAAGGAGGGGCTACAGAGAGGGGGGCCATATACTATAGGGGATGCACAGACAATGTCATCTACTACAGGGGGACTACACGGGGGCATATATTATAGGGGATGCGCAGAGGATGTCATTTACTATAGGGGGACTACACACAGGGGGGCTCTCTAGGAGATGCACATGGGGCCATCTATATGGAAGACTGAACAAGGGGTCATCTATAGGGTGGTTACACAGAGGGAGGCATATACTATAAGGGGGATCACATAATGTCAGGGCTACCCAGAAAATATGGATGTAAAGGGGCCAATAAAGATGAGCAGTTTGTAGAGAGATGAGGATAGTAAGGAGTGAGGAGCCTAATATATTTGTCTGGCAGATTCTGTGGATTTGTGACTCGGAGAAGTTCTCATAATGGCCCGGGGCAGATGGAGAAGAAAATGATAAAAGGGAAGAACTCCGATCAGAGAAGACATCCCTTAATATAACTGCACGTCACTTAATATAACTGCCCTGTAATTTATATGGTGTACAGAACCTGTGTAGAGTTGGGTGTGTTGATGGCATAGTGGTCAATGGAGGGGGGCCCAATCAATAGTTTGCTATGGGGCCCAGCCATTTCTACTTACGCCCCTGAGAGTACTCCAGAGAAAAAAATTTTCCTGACACAGACAGAGGTGGCAGCAGAGAGCACTGTGTCAGACTGGAAATATGAAACCACTTGCTGCAGAGAAGAGAAAAGGCATTCGCTGTTTCTTTTTAAAATAACGTCCATTATTATCGCAGTACCACAATGCAGTGCATAAAATGCATTGAAAACAATGGAATAACAGACGTCCAATGAACACAGTGTATAAAATAAAGGACGTTGTCTGCGCGGACGGCAAAATAATGGTCATGACAATTATTTACTGACATGTTTTGCAAACAACTGACACTATTTATTTTTTAGCTGTTCACACAGTTTTTCTTTTTTCACCCTCCTTTCACAGTCTTTTCTATTAAATGGACTTTTCAATTACCCATTCCTCAAAGGGCAATCAATCCACCTGATCTAGAATAATGTACCAACAGCCGTCATTGCACTGACGGGTGGCTAAACCGCGAAATGATGGGCGTCATTTTAGGAATTAATAAATGGACAGGAAAAAATGTTGTGAAAACATAGCAATATACATACTATACCTGGCTCTAGTAACACATTTATGTTTTAAACTTGTAACTGGTGCTGTAGATATTTAATATGTCACATAGGATGGTATCTGAATTAGCACTAGTTTATCATGTGCCCCCTATGGTGTGAGTGGGACACTACTCCACTAGGTGCATCCCCTGCTCAGCGCATGGGCTTTATGGGACAATGCACATTGCCATGAACTGTCAAATAATGAAAATAGATATTAAAGGGGTACTCCAGCGAAAAGCTTTTTCCCAGTAATTGAAACACATTGCAAAGTTATATAACTTTGTAATATGCTTTAATCACCTATCTGCCCCCCTTCCCTATCTTCCCCCCCTCAATCCCTCACCAGGAAGTGAAGCAAACTGATTCTTATCTAATGACTGTTGACCCCAGGCTGCTCTGTGGCAGCCATTTTGTGACATTATGAGGAAGACGGATCTAAGCCCTTTTAGGCCAGTCTCCCTTTGACAGACGACTCAGGTTGCTCAGCTCTAATTGGCTGAACAAGGTGTAAGCCATCTAACAGTTTTACGGAGTCAGTTAGACATCACAGGAGACAAAGTGCATCATGGGAAAGTCCAAACCAGGAAGCGAAGAAAAAAAGAAGCCACCAACTGGAGCTTTAGGGACCTGCAAACAGCGGGAAATTCAAATGGAGACAGACTCCGGAGGGATGGTAAATGTAAAAACGATGTCTATTTGTGATTGATTTTTTTTTTAAATGAGCGCCAGAGAACCCCTTTAAGAGTTTGAGCATGTGTGGGGAACTCATTATTTCAGTAATTTTCAGTTTTGTTCCATTATTAAGCTTCTACAATTGGCAGACAACATGGTTTGTTTGGATCTCTGATCTATGCTTGATACTATTACTGTTTGAATGTAGTTGGCATCAAAATATTGGTTGTCATGGCAACTGTGTAGATATTTGGTAACTAGTACCCTGAGCTTCAAAGAGAAGCATAATATAAGCCATTTACTTATTACAACACCTAATATCAGAACACACAACAAAGAGTGATGTAACCCATCTTTGCTATGTCATTTTCCCTCTCATAATCCTTGTTTATTGAAAAACTGGCATGTTCTTGGGACAATCTTTACTTGCTGTAAACTGGAAAGTAAGAAACAACCTGTCATTAGTCCTGCTGGTCTTCCTGTTGTCTGAGAACAAGTTTAATTCCTTCTTGTGGGCTGAATACAAAGAATTTGAAGATATAAATAGAGATGAGTGAAGTAAATCTGGTGAAGTGATTCATTAACCCTTTCACGACTGTGGGTCATTAATTCCTCAATGCACAGGTTGTTTTGGACTTCAGCTTATGGGACCATAATGATTTCTCTGTCCCCTCTCCTCTGTCCCCTGCCGCTGTTAGAAGCCTTTAAGAGCAGCAAAGGAGAAAGGGGATGGTTATCAGACAGAGAATTCTCCCTCTGTAGAGGGAGAATTCTCTGTTTGAAGCCCTATATAAGCTGCGGTCATGCCGACTGCAGTATCTATAGGGTTAACTGTCAGCATCAGAGCGTGGCTTCTTTTATCATCCAACATAGTTCCTTTATTTATAAAGCTCCAACCTATTCTACAGTGCTGCACAGAGATTGCAGTCACTTGGAGCTCACAATGTTTTGGAAAGTGTGATAAAATCCATGCAGACATTGGGGAACATATATGCTTGTGTTATCTCAGGACCCCAACACTACAAAGCAATATGGCTAACCTCTGTGCCACCCACAACATAGCTATCAGCTCCTGTTCTCCTCCATGTCATGCTGCCCTTACTGCTGCAGTTTCTACTGGGCTCAAATGTTGGCTCCTCCTACAGGGGTCCAATCATCCACCTGATGATTCACTGTTCCCTCACTGGCAGGAACAGGAAACAGAAAGGGAGTGTGACATCACAGTGAATAAAGAAAACACAGGCACAGTGGTCATGTGACTGAGCCCGAGAACATAATAAGAGATCTAAATAAAAATATAGAAGTCTATGTGTGGTGTCCCACCACGGGTGTTACTAGCTTATACACCCCTCGCAAAAGCCTGTACTCAAAGTAAAAGTGGTAATAAAGTTGTACCTAAGTTTTGCCACTAGATGTCGCTACTATTTGTATATGTACTTGTATGTTGCACAGCTGTAATGAACAAGGAGTTATTGTTTGTTGGTAATTGGCGCACCAATAAAAGCTCTTTTCTGTTCTCCACCTATCTCTATCTTCCTTTCTTCTCATACTTTCTTCTTCACCACTCACAGGAATTGTTACACGCCCTGTAGGAAGTTGTCACATAGGGAGAGAAAGTATTAGTGAGTCTTAGTCAAGTCTTGGTAGAGAAAGGACACATGAAAAGACGGTCCCTGCTGTAGTCCAGCTGGGCCCTGGCTCTGCCAGGTCCCCCCACCAGTAGTCTAGTCTGGTGTGTAGTAGTGGACAGATGTTTGGGAAGCATGGAGACTCTTTTCTTCTCGAGCACTTAGCCTTATTATGTAGTGCTAAACCACTCAGGAAAGGACAAGTCAGAGATCACACCAACCCACGCCGTGTTGTCTCTAACAGTGCAGGACAGTATTCTGCAACAAGAGGAACTGATCCGGATAGAGCAAAGTTGCTCGAAGCACAGGTGTAACCAGGTAAACTTGGCCACCTTGCTCAACTCTGGTAACAAGGTCTGGGGCTTGTGTCACCCTAGGAGGAAACATGGGCACAAGTAGTCTTCTATTTTCAAGTATTCTTAAGTATTCTACTTCTTATTCTTCTAAAGTTCCAGAAGAGCACACTTCTTCCCTGGGTTGGGACTCTCAGCACAAAATCCTCCCTACTACTCTGAACTCTCAGCACAAACTCCTCTCTAAGGCTCTAAACTCACTCTACTTCTCAGCACGCGATCAAGTCAGCACAGCTGCTCTAAAAGCTCTTAACGCAGATTGTGTCTAGTCAAGTCAGAAGTCTATTATCAGCTACTGTATTAAGTATTCCCAAAGTATAGAAAATTTTATTTGTGGTACCAGGACTTAGTGATTATTGTTCTTGTACCTACACAGTAGCTACACCATCCTTGGGTCATCTCCCCTTTCTGTTAGTGGTGGAAGCGACGGTCCCGGTGGGTCATAACTCCACTCCGGACCACCGTGATAAGTACCCAAGGGACCCCCTTACAGCCCGGCAGGTCACGACCACAGGGGAAAGGGTATAGCCAGCCACCTTTAAATAAAATCAGGTGTGCCCCCACACCTGTGTGCCCAACTGGCACTGGCGTCACAACAACCTAATATCTGGCTGAGCTATATTCCGACCAACCACTACAGTAGTGCCGTCACACAACACCATCTGGCAAGTGACCAGTCGTCCATAGGGCTACACCACATATGTAGAACATACAACACCCACAGAAGTCAATGCAAAAATCCTGGACAATCCCTTTAATATGTTATGGTTAGTAGTAGTTAAATTGTTTGGTGGATATATTGCAGATATAGGCCACATTCACACAACGTATATTTTCATTAAACAACGGCCATTGTTGCAGGTTTTAAATAATGGCTGTTATTTAATGACAGCGGCCGATCGCTTTAATTAATTATGGAATCCTGCCCGGTATTTATACACTCCCGCTGGGATTCCATGCAGCCTCACAAAAAACTGACATGTCAATTTTGTGTGGACGCTATTTAATGAATATCGGCCGCACAAAACTGACTGTGCAGACAATGTAAAGTACAGCTCTGGACGTACTTTACATCGTCTCCTATGGTTAATTGGAACGCGGGCACACCTGAATGTTCATCCGGCCAGTACTGCAGTACCGGCCGACATGAACTTCACAGACAGCGTCCGTTTTATGACACGACCATGTCACAGAACAGCCACTGTCTTACAAAGTGTGAACATGGTCATAGATTGTATAAGTTGTTAGTAGGGAGGAATGAGTGTGGGAATGGACTTATGGTGTGTTTCATTATAATTTTTATTATGTTGTTAGGTTCAGATATGGAAGGTTTATTTTTGGATTTTTTAATTTAAATTTTTAATATCTGAAATACATGGCAATCAACGTAGCCACTTGTCCGTTTATCATCTTTGCCGTAGAGTGGGTGCTAGTGTGGTGTTATATTGCAGTATTCGGCCAATGATAGTGTTGTCGAGACGCCAGTGCTAGTTCAGCACACAGGTTAGGTGGTATATTTGCTTTGATGTTAAGGCTGGCTGCACTGTTCCCCAATGGTCAATGACCTGTCGGGTTGTGATGGGTCTCTTGGGCTCTTGTCACAGTGGTCCAGAGTGGAGAGATGACCCACCCAGACTTTTGGTACCGCCACCCACAGAAAGGGGAAAACAACCCAAGGAGTATATAACTGATAGGTGTAGGTTCTGGTGCAATGATGACGGAGTTCTAGTGAAATAAATAAAATGGCTTTACTAAGGCCGGGTTCACACTGAGCAAAGCTAGCGGAATTCCGCGGCGGACAATGCCGTCATAATGGGAGTCTATGGGAGGCGCGCGCTCCTGCTCTGTCTGCACTGAAGAATGAACATGTTCATTCTTCAGCGCGGAGAGACACTGTGAGAACAGCAGCGCGCGCCTCCCATAGACTCAGATTATGGGAGGGAGGCTAATGGAATTCCGCTAGTTTTGCTCAGTGTGAACCCGGCCTAACAGTCTCTTAACCCTTAGAGGACCGGGCCAATTTAAATTTTTGCATTTTCGTTTTTTCCTCCTTGTGCTTAAAAGGCCATAGCACTTTTTTCACCTGGAAACCCACATGAGCCCTTATTTTTTGTGCCACTAATTGTACTTTGCAATGACAGGCTGATTTTTTTCATAAAGGACACTGCAAAACCAGAAAAAAATTCAATGTGTGGGGAAATTGAAAAAAAAAAACAACATTTCTTTTATTTGGGGTTTTTTGTTTTTACGCCGCTCGCCCTGGGGTAAAACTGACTTGTTATGTATGTTCCCTTAAGTCGTTATGATTACAATGATATGTAACATGTATAACTTTTATTGTATCTGATGGCCTGTAAAAAATTCAAACCATTGTAACAAATACATGTTCCTTAAAATCGCTCTATTCCCAGGATTATAGCGCTTTTATCCTTTGGTCTATGGGGCTGTGTGAGGTATAATTTTTCTATCGGTACCTTGATTGCGCATATGCGACTTTTTGATCGCTTTTTATTACAATTTTTCTGGCTTTAATGCGACCAAAAATGCGCAATTTTGCACTTTGGGATTTTTTTACGCTAACGCCATTTACGGTGCAAGATCAGGAATATGATAAATTAATAGTTTGGACAATTACGCACAAGACGATAACAAACATGTTTATTTATTTATTATTATTTATAACATGGAAAAAGGGGGGTGATTCAAACTTTTATTAGGGGAGGTTTTTTTTTTATTAATGGAAACACTTTTTTTTTTCTTTTACACTTATACTAGAAGCCCCCCTGGGGGACTTCTAGTATAAGCACTCTGATCTCTCTGCAGCCGGAAGCAATCGAGTGCCGAGCCGGGATCAGCTCGGATGCAGCCGTGTGGCCCCGCTCTGAACACACATAGGCGGCCCTGGACGTACAGGTACGTCCAGGGTCACCTAAGGGTTAAGATACAGGATACGCTGGCAATAGATAACTTCTTTGGTACAGACTTGTGTTCACTGGAACTATGCTGGGACATACTAAGTGCTGAGGTAGAATAGCAGTGCTTGTGTAACTTAGTGCTGAGCAGTGTAGAGAAGAAGAGAGGAGGTTGTCATGAGAGCCCCAACCCAGGGTAGTAGTGTGCTCTGCCGGAACTTGAGAGAGAGATACTTGAGAGAAGAATACTTGTGAGAAGAATACTTTTGCCTGTGTTTCACTTACCAACTTCTGCACTGCAGTGTCAAGTTACCCGTCCTATCAGGGTGACACAAACCCCAGTCTTGGTTACCTGAGAGTAGCTAAGTGTCCGAAATTTTCCGTTGTCACCTGCGCTGCGAGATAGAGTATGCAGACCTTCATTAAGGTTGCTTTGCTCTATCTGGATCAGTTCCTCTCTCCTAGGATAACACCCTGCACTGTTTCGAGAGGTTCCCGGCGTGCACTGGGGTGATCTCCGATTTGTCCGCCTGTTGGGGTCTAACACTGCATGGTGTATATAGCTATACTATTAGAAGTGAAAGTCTCTGGATTCTCTATACACGTGTGTCTCTGCTTCACAAACACAGGTGAACTGTCCCGGACAGGGATTCAGCAGGGATGCCTGTTCTGTGTTTTCTCCAGAATACAAAGATCACAGAATACAAAAACAGTAACTCTGTGTTAACGACAGCTGTGCAACATATATATACACATACAAAATACTGAAATCTAGTGGCGAAACTAATAAATATCTTCATAACCACCTTACTTTTGAGTGAAAAGGCTTTTGTGACAGGTGCCGTACAACAAACACCCGTGGTGGGACACCACACTAGCATAGTGCTGTCTTATTGGGGTGGCTTTTAGACAGCGACTGTTGTCTCAGCAGTGGCGCTGTTTCCTACTAGTTCCCAAGGAGGCAGAAGTAGATGTTCTTGACCTCCAAGTGAGGCTGCTGACTCCTGATTTGAGGCTGCTGACCAGCTGCAGCTGTTGTGGTTATGGGCAAGTAGTGGCATGGGGGTCCCGGTTCTTTTTTACAGGCAGTCAGTTGGTGGCATTGGTGGCCTGGGTATAAACACAAACCCGACCCACTTTATGATCACAGATGCTACAGCTGGCATCAAGGTTTTTTACACAACCAACAGGGAAAACTACCACACTACTGATAGCAGTGGGCAATTCTTTGTAGCAGGCTAGCCTGTACCTTCCTGAACACCAGTCTGTCGACTAGCTGACGCTGTACCTCCTCCCCTGTGGATGAGACCTGACGTTGGCTCGGTGAAAAAAAACCCATCTTCATTGCCTGAAGATGATGATGGCATCTGGGGACCGAGATTTCAAGTAAGGGTCTGCAACAGCATCATTGTAGTCTGGAACAAAGTTATCCTCTCCTAACCTCTCTTCTTCCAGTGGCATGCAGTATGATCCCGTACTTTTGTTATTGGCTGCCCCACCCTTGCTCTCATGACTGCTTTTCGGCCTATAAACCAGTGGAGTCTCAATGCTGCCTTCCAGTCGCTGACTGTCCTGACAAAAGATCTTCAGCGCAGAGTGGCTGAGACTCTCGGGGGAGCGCTAGGCTGGACAGAAGCTCTCTTGCTGATGGTCCTTGAAAGCCGAGTTGCCGCTGAGACATGACAAGACACAGGGCAGAGGAAACTTCCTGCCCTTGGCACAAATTGGTGTTGGCACTACTACTTGAGGACCCTTCTAAGTCCTGGCTCCAGGATTGACTAATGACTGCTGTGGAGCTGGAACTTTGAGGGATCTTTTGTATGCCACTGTTCCACCAAAGTCTACTGCTGTCCATGGCGGAATCGAATAATTGACCGGCTGATTAACATTATGTTGAAATTGCCATTTTCCAATTATTGACACTGTAACAACACTTTTTGTAAAAAATTGCTACCATGTAATAGATTCAGTATTGTAGCTACTGTAGTTTGGCTGTTTTATTGACATTTGTTTGCATTCAATTCACAAATATTATCGAATCCGACCTAAAATTTGTTAACCTTGCGAAACACATTTTCAGCTGCTTTTCTCATCTCTAATTATAATTTAATTAGACACAAAGATTTATAAGCAAAATATTTTATTTCCTTAAATAATTCAAGCTTACATCTGTATGCTGCTATAATACTCTGCTCTGAGGGCAATATAAACTTAGCGAAACTTTTATATCATTATAATCAGATAAATTCCATCTATCCAGCTTATTTTACGTTCCCTAATTTATGTGTTATATTGAACTCCTAGAGGCTTGATGTCACTGGTAATTGGGTAGCATTCATGAAACATTCATTTTTCACTGTAACATTACATTCTTAAAATGGGTTTCCTATCTTATAAAATGGGGGCCTGTTTCTTAAATACTACTTTGGATATCGCTTGTAAAGTGACCATGTGCCACCCAGCTGACATACTGTCGTGTGGCACCATTCAGAAGAGGGCCACCTGTAGTTCCCTGCATAGCTAGAGTCTTACTTTAAGAGAGTGAACACCAGTTTTGCATCTCCTTCATTCTTTGACTATGTTCACACTGCACTTTTGCTGCCTGTCTAAGGGTCAACCATGTTTTTGTACACTTAAAAGAAAAAAACAGATGTTTTTTTTTGGGGAATATAAATCAATCGACAATGCATCCTATTGTATGGCATACAACTGCATCTGTTTTTACTTTCCGTTCTTGCATCTGTTTTTTTTCATATTAAATGGATATGTCAAGCGGACAGCAAAAATGCAGTGTAAACCTAGCCTTACAAACCAACGCTATTGGCAAGTGTTGGCACATACTAAATTTGTACCCAGAGAGGAACCACTCATTTTCCTAAAAAGCAATCTGAGGAATAACAGGATTGCACTGCAGCACCATGACCTGAAGTATGAAATATGCTTACATCTAAGTTACTAAAATATGGGAAATATATAATGTTTAGATTAACCCAGTGAAGACTTCATAGATATAGTAGTCATGATGTGGCAGGATCTAAAACATGCTATTTAGGAACAAACTATTTCAACACTAAATTCTATCAACATGGTTAAAATAAAGCATTTCTGCAAAGATTGAGCAAAACTAAAAAGCTTTAAAAGTTCAAAAACCGTGTTATAGGTTTATTCAGGTTATCTTTTTAACATTGCCTTGTTATAAGGATTATAACTTAAAAACTGAGGAAATGCTAGTTATACAGTCATGGCCAAAAGTTTTGAGAATGACACAAATATTATATTTTCACATGATCTGCTGCCCTCTGTTTTTTATGTGTGTTTGTCACATGTTTTTATCACATACAGAAATATAATTGTAACACAAGCTTATATTGGCAGTTAGAATGAGTTAATGCAGCAAGTCAATAATTTGCAGTATTGACCCCTCTTCTTCAGGACCTCTGCAATTCTCCCTGGCATGCTCTCAATCAACTTCTGGACCAAATCCTGACTGATAGCAGTCCATTCTTGCACAATCTATGCTTGCATTTTCTCAGAATTTGTTGGTTTTTGTTTGTCCATCCATCTCTTGATGATTGACCACAAGTTCTCAATGGGATTAAGATCTGAGGAGTTTCCAGGCCATGGACCCAAAATCTCAATGTTTTGTTCCCTGAGCCATTTAGTTATCACCTTTGCCTTATGGAAAGTTGCTCCATCATGCTGGATAAGCCATTGTTGATCGCCAAACTGCTCTTGGACGGTTGGGAGAAGTTGCTCTTGGAGGACATTCTGGTACCATTCTTTATTTATGGCTGTGTTTTTAGGCAAGATTGTGAGAGAGCCGATTTCCTTGGCTGAGAAGCAACCCCACACATGAATGGTTTCAGGATGCTTTACAGTTGGCATGAGACAAGACTGGTGGTAGAGCTCACCTCGTCTTCTCCGAATAAGCTGTTTTCCAGATGTCCCAAACAATCGGAAAGGGGATTTATCAAAGAAAATGACTTTACCCCAGTCCTCAACAGACCACTCCCTGTACTTTTTGCAGAATATCAGTCCGTCCCTGATGTTTTTTCTGGAGAGAAGTGGCTTCTTTGCTGCCCTCCTTGAGACCAGGCCTTGCTCCAAGAGTCTCCACCTCACAGTGCATGCAGATGCACTCACACCTGCCTGCTGCCATTCCTGAGCCAGCTCTGCACTGTTGGTAGCACGATCCCGCAGCTGAAACACTTTTAAGAGACGGTCCTGGCGCTAGCTGGTCTTTCTTGGGCGCCCTGTAGCCTTTTTGGCAACAATGGAACCTCTCTCCTTGAAGTTCTTGATGATGCGATAGATTGTTGACTGAGGTGCAATCTTTCTAGCTGCGATACACTTCCCTGTTAGGCCATTTTTGTGCAGTGCAATGATGACTGCACATGTTAGTTTAGAGATAACCATGGTTAACAGAAGAGAAACAATGATGCCAAGCACCAGCCTCCTTTTAAAGTGTCCAGTGGTGTCATTCTTACTTGATCACGACAGATTGATCTCCAGCCCTGTCCTCATCAGCACCCACACCTGTGTTAATGGAGCAATCACTGAAACAATCTTAGCTGATCCTTTTAAGGCAGGGCTGCAATCATATTGAAATGTGTTTTGGGGGATAAAGTTCATTTTCTAGGCAAATATTGACTTTGCAAGTAATTTCTGTTAAGCTGATCACTCTTTATAACATTCTGGAGTATATGCAAATTGCCATTTTAAAAACTGAAGCAGTAGACTTTGTAAAAATGTATATTTGTATCATTCTCAAAACTTTTGGCCATGACTGTACATGTTTTAAAATGTCCAAACAGCATACTATAGCCAATAGCAACTTTTATACTAGCCACTTTTATTAGATGAAGGCACACTAACGTTTACAGTGATCATCTCTACGGTGGTGTAGGTTTCTCTAAAGTAGGATGTAGCATAATCGTAAACATACAGCTGACTAAGAATAACAAAAAAGGTAATCTGGACAAAGAACACACTGAGCACTTTACAGTCCACATTACGTTTTTATACATAGTCAGCTGTATGTTTACGATTATGCTGGTATTCCCATCTTATAAAGTAATAGCATAGCATATTTTCTGTGGTATGAACATATTGGTTCATTTTCGTGTCTGATCTGTTCAGATTTGAGGAAAGGGTAGAGGTAGTGGGGTAAAAAGCTATGCATACAATAAAGTGCTAAGGCTTGCAACTTAAAGTGCAAATAACACTATAATAAACTGATCCTTTATATTTCTTTGCCTGCGAGCTTGCTGTTTAGTGGTTATGGTTGCACCACTGACAGAGATGGAAATTTCAGGTGGGGGATGCTTAGCAGAGATGGGAAATACAAGAAGCTAAGCTTTATCAAGATGGAGTTTTAGGAACAGTGGACATAATGTTAGAGATGGCAGACAGACAGTCACTGGTGTTTTGATATATTGGGAGGAGGTATATAGCTGGGTATCCTTAGCATAAAGATGGTACTGAAAACCAAATTTGCTGATGATTTGTCCAATGGATAAAGTGTAAAGTGTAAAAAGAGAAAACTAGAGGATCCAGGACTGATCCCCGAGGAACCCCAACAGTTAGGGGGAGAGAAGATGAGGTGGAGCCAGAAAATGATATGCTAAAGGTGCAGTCAGAGAGGTAAGAGAAAAAATAGGAAAGAGCAGAGTCCTTGAGGCTGATAGAGCGGATCATGGAGAGGAGGAGCTGGTGGTCTATAGGGTCAAATGCTGCAGAGAGATCCAGGATAATTAGTAGAAAGGACAGAAACCAGACTAAAGGGTCAAGAAGAGAGTTTTCAGTGGGAGATAGTAGGTTAGGCGGAAATAGACCTGTCAGGATGGGTCTAAAGAAGGCTTTTTTTTGTTTAGTAATGGGGTAATAACAGAGTGTACAGTGTGTAAAAGTCAAGGGAAAGATGCCAGAAGAAAAAAAGAGGTTGAAGATATTAGTAAGAGAAGTACTGAAAGCTGGAGAGAGACTGGATGAGGTGTGAGGAAATAGGGTCACTAGAGCAGGTGGTGAGGCGAGAGGAGGAGAGGAGTCTGGAGACTTCCTCCTCTGTCACTGATTCAAAGGCTGAAAGGAATGGGGAGGAAATGTGAGAGGGTATGGGATCAACACTACCTGGGGACTGGGAGATGATCTCCTTACAGATTGTATCTATTTTGTCCTAGAAGTAGAAGACTAGGGGGGAGATTTATTAAACTGGTGCAAAGTAGAATTTTCTCAGTTGCCCCTAGCAACCAATCAGATTCCACCTTTCATTCAAGAGTCTGTGAGGAATAAAAAGTGGAATCTGATTGGTTGCTAGGGGCAACTGAGCCAGTTTTACTTTACACCATGTTTGATAAATATCCCCCTTGGTCTTCAGCACAGAGGTCAGTGACGGGTGTCTGCACTTTGGGTTTGAGGACAGAGTTGAGGGTATTAAAGAGGCTTTTTGGGTTATGGGATAGAAAAGAGATGAGAGAGGGAAAGTAAGATTGCCTACTGGAGTGAAGAGCAGTAGTAGAGTAGTAGCTTCTGAGCTAAGAATTATAATGTAAAAGGTCTGCTGTTGTCTTGGATTTCCTCCACAGATGTTCAGCACATCTAGAGCACAGTCAAAGAAAACGGGTTCTAGGTGTGTGCCAGGGTTGTGTGGGGACTGTTTGGGGCATAGGGGTGCAAGTCTGCTCGGTGGTAGAGTTAGTAAAGTGGGAAACTTGCCAAAGTCTGGAGAAGACTAGATCCAGGGTACTTTTTCCAGCCTTCACCTTTTCATACTATGTACAGATGTAGCCTTTCTAATTGACTTAACTTGTTGCGTCAGGGATCATGTCAACCTTGACTACATCTGTAAACTTATTTAACATTAAACCAAGCACTAGAACTATTCTTATTTACAGTACCTGGGGAGAGCCTTCCCAAGACGATTGATGTGTGCGGCAGCCTCTGCATATTGATTGTGTCAGGTAGCCTCCACCCAGTACTGTGTATAAAAATATACCATAGCTACGCTGCTCTGTATAGTGCTGTGTGGTAATGCTTGTTAAGAGCAGGAGATTGGGAACTGCAGGGCTTAGACAACTGTGCAGTTCCTGACACAAACGTTGATAGTAGCAGAAGGGCCTGTGTGGTCCTTTACTGCTGCCACTCAATAGAAGGGGCTATGTAAAGTAAAAACAATACTCTTGTTTTAATGAAGTTTAATGTGTACTGTTGGGTTGTGAGTATGTCAGTTGGTATTGAAAGTATATTGGCTGGGTTCTTCTATGTGTCTTTATGAAGAAAATAGTATTACTTTTCGGCCACAAGATGACACTAACTGGTATTTTTGTTACAGCCAGCACAATGAGTGTATATGCAGAACTTAATTGTGTTTCTCACTTGTAAGTGTACAAGAAGATGGTTGCCTGTACAATCCCACCACCTTTTAGAGGCTGTTTCCAGAAGGTTACAACCTATGAGTATCAAGGTTCCTCAGGCTGCTCTCCTCCAATGGGAGACAAGCCCCATTTTATCTTATATAATTTTAGCTAGTTCCTGATGGGGGTTGATTCTAGATTAGTATTGCTCCTGAGCAGATCTTTACTGCCAGAGTTCCTGAGAGAGTTTCTCCCCAGAGCCTGGCCCCTGTGGCCAGGTGCCTGTGTGCCTGAGGGTGTGTAAATTGGTAGCTACAGTAATAGCTTAGTGGTGAGGAGTGTATTCTACAAGCTGTGTCTTTTTCTTCTAACAAGCACCTCACCTAAAATAAGACCTGCTAAGCACCAATAGGGGCTACAACCACTAAAAAGGGGACCCAACCTGTCTACGTCAAGGGGGATTGTTCTGCTCAAGTTCAAATCTCAAGTCCTTTAAGCTGACCAAGGACTATTTTACAGCGGTTTGCAGAAATACTAGTAGCGGAAGTGGCCTGATGACTACTGCTTGGTTCACTTGGGTAATCTCAAGGGATTATCTTCGATCGTTCCTAAAATACTGGGGACCGTATTCCTGGACCTGGCACTCCGTGATCTATTCCAGCATTAGGCGGTTTCTCCTTGCCGTGAGTATGGGTTATTCTCTTATCTACAAGTCACACAACCTAGAAAAAAATGTAAGTCACCTAATAGAGTTCTGCACTGAATAGACAGACCCCTTCTTCTGGAAGCCCCCTAGCCTCTACTGCAAGTCTTCTACTAAAATCTCACCAAAGACTGTTGCAAATCAAGTATTACTTCCCTACAAGTGTCAAATGCTGTATCTGAACTTGTTGCTAAAAAGTACTGTACTGCTCCTTTAAGAAACCTGTCAATACCAAACCAGCTGTTTAAGAACACTGGACTCTATGCTTACTATCTTGTACCACACTACAAAGAAAGAGCTGAGTGGTTGCTTTATAGAGAATTAATATAACTGCTGGTCACATGCTGACCTGTGGCTCTATTAAAAACAAGGGAGCTGGGCGGGTTGATCCCCAATGCCGGCCCCTGGCTCCCTTGTTCTGAATAGATCCGCTGGGCATATGGAGGTCGGATCCCCGCAATCTTTTACTTGTCCCCATCCTTTCCCTTGTTTCTATTCCATGTCACATAATAAGTTGAGTGGCTTTAACGTAATACAAAATACATATGTATTTTTCAAAAATTTAGCTTGACAACTACAATCTAATAAATATACAAAAAATATAGCTCCTGGAAGGCACAAAAAAGGTATAGAAAAGAAACAATGAAATGCATGATCATGAAAACTCACTGTGTGGGGAAGGGGTTAAAAACATAATCAGCTGCAAAACTGAGAAAATTTTTGATTAAACTTTGGATTGCCACAGGCAGAAATTCCCAGGAGGCAGCATCTACTTGTTAGTTGCCCAGAGTGCTCTGTATTGAGAGTGTTCCTTGGCCCTCCCCTCAGCTATTGCTAATAGCCTTAATATCCAATCAGGAAACAGCTGGAGCTATCAGTCATAGGTGAAGGGAGGTGCCAGGAAAACTCAATACAGAGCACTCTGGGCATCTAACAAGTAGATTCCGCCTACTGGCAACTTGGAATGGCTGAGAACTCTGTTCCCTGATCTTTCCCTGAGGTTTTCAGCAGTTTTGATAGCTGGGTACCATGTCCCCTTTAAATTTACTTGTAATTATATATAAAGGAGTAAATTATAACGCATTGCAGCATGACATTGTAGCTTTCAGAAACAGCTAGCAGAAACTACTTCTGATGGAATTCTGATCTGACGCTTGACTACTTACAACGAGAAGAAAATGAGCGACTTATCTTTTGTCATTTACGTAAAGATTTAATTAATATTTCTTGTAGATACTGAATTGACCTTTGAAAAAGTTGTAGTTGCCATGACAACTGTTATCTTGATGACTCATTCCTGCAACGTCTAGCACTTGTCGCAGATATGTATCATTTTATTTCTCAATTTGTATTCTTCACAGGTATAGGAATGCAGTAGAAGAGCTGGCTGACTAAGGCCCATTATAAATAAAAAAAAAAAGAAAGCTTCTGACACCCCCATCATATAGAAGTAATTTAAGTTGAAGCTGGATATAAAGGTAAATTGCTGGCACATACACTGATCAGCCATAGGCTATGTTCACACAACGTCCTAAAAAGGAAAAAGGCGTCCGCTTTTTAGGTTTAAAAAGACGTCCGTTATTGCATCATTTTAATATGCTTGACTAAAATGGATTGAAGTCGATGGAATAACGGACGTCTTTTTCACACATTGTATTTAATGTGTCTGCCTCAAAAGACGTCCGTTAGTCAATACAATGTGTGACTTCAATGCATTTTAGTCAAGCATATTAAAATGATGCAATAACGGACGTCTTTTTAAACACAAAAAACAGATGCCTTTCCTTTTTAGGACATTGTGTGAACATAGAAAAAATGTGAAAAAAACATGTGCCTGGTATTGTGTGGCCTCCCCTTGACACATTTGGGGTGGTTTATCAAAGGGTGTAAAATTTAGACTGGTGCAAACTGCCCACAGCAACCAATTACAGCTCCTATTTAATTTTTACAGAGCTGAAAGCTGAGCTGTGATTGGTTGCTGTGGGCAGTTTGCACCATTCTAAATTTTACACCCTTTGATAAATCTGTGCCATTATTTCCAAAACACTTATTAAGGTGTTCTGTGGTATGTGGCACCAATATGTTAGCAGCAGATTCTTTAAAGGAGAAGTCCTGTGAAAATTTTCATTAAAGTGTTGTATTGCCCCCCAAAAGTTATACAAATCAAAGTGCTTTTTTCCCCTGCAATTACTACTGCATCAAGGCTTTACTTCCTGGATAAAATGGTGATGTCACGACTCCCAGAGCTGTGCGGGCTTTGGCTGCTGGAAAAGATGATGGCAGAGGGAGGCTTAGTGTCCCTCCAGTGCCCTGTGTCCCTCAGTGTCCCCCTGCCATTATCCTCTTCAGCAGCAACAGTTTGCACAGCTCTGGGAGTCGGGTCGTGACATCACCATGTTATCGAGTAAGTGAAGCCTTGATGCAGTAGTAAGTGGAGGGAAAAAAGCACTTTATAAGCATTTCCCGTAATAAGTGTATATTGGTGATTTGTATAACTTTTGGGGGGCAATACAATAATTTAATAAAATTGTGTAAAGTGTAACTATCACTTGTAAAAACTTCTGACATGTCGAAAAGTGCATATCAGTGGGGGTCCGAGTGCTGAGACCCCAGGCGATTGCTAGAATGAAGGGGCAGCAGTGCTCAGCAGCGCATGCTCTGCCCCTTCATCTCCACTATAACTGCAGTCTACTGAATTATAATGGAGCCTATAAAATTTGCGTCCGCAAGTTCCATAGGCTCCCATTATAATTCCATAGACTGCTCATATTAGCATTTTATGGAATTTTACTTCATATAGCAGAGATGAAGGGGCAAAGCGCTCGCTCAACACCCGGACCCCCACCAATACACATGCTATGACATGTCAGAAGATTTTACAAATGTTAGTTACACTTTAAGTCCTGTAAGTTGCAAGATAAGTCTAACTGTTCCATCGCATCAGATAGAAGTTCGACAGGATTGAAATGTTGGGAATTTGGAGGCCATGTCAACACCTTGAACTATTTGTCGCGTTTCTTAAATCATTTCTGAACACAGGATGCATGGCCATGGCCACTAGGGCCTGCTGCTGCTGCTATGATTTGGTATACAACAATGTTTAGGTGTGTGGTACATGTCAAAGTAACATCCACATGAATACCTGGACTCAGGGGTTTCCCAGCAGAATATACCCCCAGAGCATTGACTGATCCTTCTCATAGCGATTTGTTATCAATATGATGTAAAATAAAATGTAATTTATTACAGCAGGCAACCTCATTCCATTGCTCCATAGACTATTTGTAATGCTCATGATCCCATGGGATATTGTAAAGATATTGTAAAGGTAACGGAGTCTTTAAAACCTATTAATATACCGTAACACTTATGATTTTGGGTTATACTGTTGAAATACAATCCCCTGCAGATTTTTTTAGAGAAAAGTCTGTATATTTTACCTTAGAATGACAGGACGATCCCATCATACAGTTTCTTATTGTAACACTACATATATAAGGAAGCTGGGGATGTAGAGCTGGGGATACAGAAACTCTGACCTCTATAAAGTTATTCTATGAAATAAAACAAAACTTTGGATCCTAAAAATAAAGAAACAATAGGGTTGAATTCCTTCTCTCAACAAGACATCTTTTTATCTTTGGTTATATTGTAAAAATTGATCAAGAATTTCATAATGTACTGTAAGAAAGCTGTTGTTGTATTACTACATTATTTCCTATAATCCAATCCATTTATCCTGAAAATCTGCCTGTAAAGTTTCTTTCCTGCTGTATCTCCCCTCTGTAATGTTCTCTACTTATGAACAGACTGCTGCCTTCTTTCCCAATCCCGAAAAACGATTTTTTATTAAATTGTGCACAACATTTATTAACAAGCCATTTCTTTTAGCTTTGTACTCCTGCGCAATAACCATAAGATTCCATTCTTGCATATATGAGTCACTGTTCTCAAAAAGCACTTGGAATCTTTGCATCACTCCTGTTCTTTTTTATATTGTAATATACTATAAGCACAACCCTAAGTTCTTTTATTTTCCAGATTGCTATGCATGGTATTCCTGTAATCATTGCATCCATACACTGTACAGAGCTGTGGAATATAAAAAGACAGGCTGAAAATATCAGCTGCAAGCCAGCCCTTTTCCTTCACCTGACAACCATTCGAGTACTACATTATTTTGGGCATCTATTACATCTTATTATTTGATAATTAATTCAGGTATAAAGGGATTTCCAGAATTTTCTTTTGGTTGGACCATGCTAGAATATTATTATATTATTCTCTGTAGTAACTGACAAAATGATGTCCATATATATGTGGCTTTGGAACAGTTCAAAGAAGGAAAATGAAAGCGCTGAGCCCACTCTGTACTTATTATCACATCAGCATCTTGTATCCCGGTGGCAACAAAATAACCTGCTTAGCAGTGAATAGGTTCAATACAAAACATAGGTTTAATCAATACAAAACATGGGGTTGGAAAAATTGGGAAAACCTCTCTGGGAGGAGATTGGTGGGGTAAGGTATTTAACCGCAATTTACAATTAGGGACCAGATACCCAAGTTATTTGAAATACATTTACTAATTTTTGCCAATGTTCTTCTCTCTTTTTTGTAATTTTTTATATTTCCCTGTGTGTCTGTCTCCTTAACTTATATAAAGTTAATGCTGTGTAATTTTGTAAGCACCATCCATTACTTCATGTCGTGCTTTATTCTGGATTTGATGTTATTGGTTATGGTAACATGATTGGCTATGTTATGCTACTATATTATGTATACAGTATATGTTGATGCCTTGAACAAGGACATATCCGTCTGAAGTGCATCAGTTTTTTATACCCTGTCTTAACTTGTCCTAATTGATCTTCAGTAAGGACTACAATATTAACTGGACACACAGGATTCTCTCTGTGTTGTGTATATGCAGCTGTGCCAGTATTCACTTGAGTGGGCTGAGCTACAGCTTCATATAGATTTTGCTGCTTCTTCATCACTCTAAATGATCAAGTCTATCAGTGTAAAATCTTGGATAACCCTTATTCTATTAAATGACAGTAACTCTAAATCTATCTATCTATCTATCTATCTATCTATCTATCTATCTATCTCCTATCTATCTATCTATCTCATATCTATTTATCCATCTATTATCTATCTATCCATCTCCTATCTATCTATCTATCTATCTATCTATCTATCTATCTATCTATCTATCTATCTCATATCTATTTATCCATCTATCATCTATCTATCTATCTCCTATCTATCTATCTATCTCATATCTATTTATCCATCTATTATCTATCTATCCATCTCCTATCTATCTATCTATCTATCTATCTATCTATCTATCTATCTCCTATCTATCCATCCATCTCCTATCTATCTATCTATCTATCTATCTATCTATCTATCTATCTATCTATCTCATATCTATTTATCCATCTATTATCTATCTATCTATCTATCTATCTATCTATCCATCCATCTCCTATCTATCTATCTATCTATCTATCTATCTATCTATCTATCTATCTATCTCTCTCTCTCTCTCTCATATCTATTTATCCATCTATCATCTATCTATCTATCTATCTATCTATCTATCTATCTATCTATCTATCTATCCATCCATCTCCTATCTATCTATCTATCTATCTATCTATCTATCTATCTATCTATCTCCTATCTATCTATCTATCTATCTATCTATCTATCTATCTATCTCCTATCTATCTATCTATCTATCTATCTATCTATCTATCTATCTATCTATCTATCTATCTATCTATCTATCTATCTATCATACCGTTCTACCAGTCTATATTAAAAAATGAATGGAAGAAGCACATTAACTAAGATGTTTCACAGTTTATTTTTACTGCATCTGACAGCGTAGTTGCCTTTTCCCCTTGTTCTCCCGTCATCTGAGTGACACATGCAATGCCTGAATAAAAATGATTCTCCCCCAGTCTTCTTACACCCACATATTTTCTCTGTGTACAAATCAGCATTGCGTTTCCTGGCAAAGGCTGTGAGTCTGTTGGTATAATTACTTTCTTGGACAATCAGATAATTACACAAAATAGCACTGAAGATTGCAGAGCTTCTATAGTAGGCAATGAGCATACATATTTTCCAATAAGAGCTGCGAGCTATTGTCTGGGCTCTACCAGAATGGGGAGCACTGACACATGGGATATTATAGTGTCAACTGAGACAAGAACATGTTTAAGAACAAAAGCAAATTACCTTGAGCTCCTTGGCTGAATAAAAGCCTTGGTATAGAATCCACATCCAAAAAGTTTGTCATCATTGGGTATTTATAAGCAGTCAAATTATGAAGAAAACCTGTAAAAAAAAAAAAGGCTTAAATTATATCATAACGTTGTTTATAATACAGTGGTACCTTGGTTTAAGAGTAACTTGTTTTGTTTTAAGAGCTTACAGTTTTTCAAAATTGTGACTTGGTTTCAGAGCATTGTTTTGGTGTAAGAGCTTCCTGTACTGGGTGGGAGGGCAAGTGGAGGAGGGGCATGGTCTGTATAGCGGGGTCTACAGCACAGTACTCTGACCCAGGAAGTCTCCCTCACCTTCCAAATCATAGCAGATCCACTTCAGGCTGGGGCTTGCATCGGGGGACAGGTCTGTGGAGATAATCTCTTCATGGCTGTAACCCCTCTCTCCCCGGACAGACAGCACTGCATGTATGTGTCCACATCTGCCCTGCTCATTCCTTCATACTCCCTGCAGACTCTGCCAGCTCCTGTGTTTCCCATCCTCTTCATTACTGCACAGTAGCTTAAAATATCACATATTCTGCTGTTTCTGAATCTTTGTTTCATTTATTTTACATGTTATTCAGAATAATAAACCATTATTTTTGGTGTGTGGAACCAATTGTCTGCATTTCTATGATTTCTTATGGAAAAAAATTTGGATTACAAGCATAGTCCCGCAACGGATTATGCTCATAATCCAAGGCACCACTGTATTTCAAAATGTTCTTAGTTGAATGTGACTGAGCTGCAATACCATACACAGCTCATGTGCAAGAATGGCACTGTTCCCGGAAAAAGCAGGCATTCTTCTACTCTCATACAACCAATATAGACCACATTGCAAATAGTATTCCCAAACACCTTTACATCCCTACATCCCTAATAGAACATGCAAGCATTATTGAGCTTTTTCCAACCTTGTTCCAGAATGTATTCTATTTTTTTCTTGCTGTTCTGGTTTTGTACCATGGCTCCTGTCTGTGTTCTATAAAGGAGAAGTCCGGCGAAAATTTTTATTAAAGTATTGTATTGCCCCCCAAAAGTTATACAAATCCCCAATATACACTTATTACGGGAAATGCATATAAAGTGCTTTTTTTCCCTGCACTTACTACTGCATCAAGGCTTCACTTCCTGGATAAAATGGTGATATCACGACCCAACTCCCACAGCTGTGCGGGCTGTGGCTGCTGGAGAGGATGATGGGAGGGGGACACTGAGGGACACAGGGCACTGGAGGGACACTGAGCATCCCTCTGCCATCATCCTCTCCAGCAGCCACAGCCCGCACAGCTCTGGGAGTCGGGTCGTGACATCAACATGTTATCCAGGAACAAACAGTCGAAAGTGGAATCCATCCATAAAAAGTGAAGCCTTGATGCAGTAGTAAGTGCAGGGAGAAAAAGCACTTTATGTGCATTTCCCGTAATAAGAGTATATTGGTGATTTGTATAACTTTTGGGGGACAATACAAAACTTTAATAAAAATTTTCGCCAGACTTCTCCTAATTAACCCTTTGAGGACCAGGCCCAAAATGACCCAGTGGACCGCGCAAATTTTGATCTTAGTGCTTTCGTTTTTCCCTCCTCCCCTTCTAAGAGCTCTAGCACTCTCAGTTTTCTATCTACAAGCCATGTAAGTGCTTGTTTTTTACAGGAATAGTTGTACTTTGTAATGGCGTCATTCATTTTACCATAACATGTATGATGGAATTCCAAATATATTATTTATGAAGATATAAATAGGTGAAATCGTAAGAAAGAATGCAATATGGTAACGTTTGGGGGGTTCCTGTGTCTACGTAATGCACTATATGGTACCAGCGACATGACACTATTATTCTATAGGTCAGTCCGAACACAACCATATGCAGGTTACACAGATTCGCTAATGTTATATATTTTTTTTTATGAAATCCTTTTTTTTGGCAATTAAATATTAATAAAATGGGCCTATTGTGACGCTTATAACGGTTTTATTTTTTCACCTACGGGGCTGTATGGGGTGTCATTTTTTCCGCCATTATCTCTAGTTTTTATTAATACCATATTTGTGAAGATCGGACGTTTTGATCACCTTTTATTGATTTTTTTAAATATATAATGTAACATAAAATCGGTAATCTGCGCACTTTTTCCCCTCTTTTCGTGTACGCCGTTTACCGGTCGCAATGACGCTTGTTATATTTTAATAGATCGGACAATTACGCACGCTACGGTATATTATATGTTTATCTATTTATTCATTTGTATATGTTTTATTTATATAATGGGAAAGGGGGGTGATTTAGACTTTTATTGGGGGAGGGATTTTGGGGTAGTGTGTGTGTGTTTTGAACTTTTTTTTTTTTACACTTTTGAAGTCCCTTTGGGGGACTTCTACATACATTACTTTGATTTCTACACTGATGAATGCTATGCCATAGGCATAGCATTGATCAGTGTTATCGGCGATCTGCTCATTGAGCCTGCCTGTGCAGGCTCAGTGTAGCAGATCGCCGATCGGACAGGTCGGAGGCAGGTAAGAGACCTCCGGCAGTCCGTTTCAACGATCGGGACCCCCGCAGTCACACTGCGGGGGTCCCGATCGGTAAGTGACAGGGGACTCCCCCTGTCACTTACACTTAAACGCCGCGGTCGCGCCGCGATCGCGGCATTTAAGGGGTTAATGACACGCGGCAGCGCGATCGCTGCAGCGTGTCATTACCGGTGAGGTCCCGGTTGCTGATTGCAGCCGGCCCCCACCTGCTATGAAGCGCGCTCCGCTCCGGAGCGCGCTTCATAGCGGGAAAAACACCCAGGACGTAAGGTTACGTCATGGGTCGTCTGGGGACAGACTTCCATGACGTAACCCTACGTCCAGGGTCGTCTAGGGGTTAAAAAAAAATCTACCAGTCATCAAAAAATTTTTTCTCTGGACTTCTCCTTTAATATTCTACTGAGCAGATTTATTGGATCATCCTCATAGTCAGGCATTGTAGGTCTCTAGGAATAACAAAGGGGGATTCCACTAACATAACTTCACTTTCGACTGTTTGTACAGATATAGACATGGTTATCTTAAGTGCTTTAACCCGACCCAGCAGTGTGTTGTGTTCTGATATTCTAATGCACCAGGGTCAAGATAAAGCCAGTAATTGAGGAGCAATATTAGAATTAGTTTAGTGTAACGCATTAGGAAAACTTATTTCAACTTCAGGAGTGCAGTATAATATCTTAAAGTGCCAGGGATAAAGTGAGAAATAGCTGCTAGAAGCTAAAAATCTCATTATACACATGGGACTCATTTCAGGTTCTGTTCAGTACACACAGAAACACACAATGGAGCTCCCCACTTGATGTCCAAGGGATCAGCAAATCCTGGCTCCAGTATAGAAAAGAACAGAAAACGTAGAGTCTCTTATAGAACAGCAAATAATCTGGCCCTGCTCATTTAGACTATGGCCCAGATTTATCAAAGGGTGTAAAATATAGACTGGTGTAAACTGCCCACAGCAACCAATCACAGCTCAGCTTCCAGCTCTGGTAAAACAAAAGAGAAGCTTTAATTGGTTGATGTGGGCAATTTGCACCAGTCTATATTTTACACCCTTTGATAAATTCTTCCCTATGTTCTCAAGACGTACTAAAAATTGTAAAGAATGGTTGTTGCCGTTAAACAGTTGTAAATATAATGTTCTTTTCGCTCTTTAGTATGTTGTGGGATTATAGCCTAAATGGGTAAAGAAATGATGGAAGAAATTGTTGTCAAATTAATTGTTGTCAGAAAGTCATACAGATTTTTGTATCACTTCTATTTAAAAATCTCAAGTGCCCCAGTACTTAACAGCTACTGGATGTCCTGCAGGAAGTGGTGTATTATTACCAGTCTGACACAGTGCTCTCTGCTGCCAACTTTGTCTGTGACAGTAACTGTCCAGCGCACTACTAAATTCTCATAGAAAACCATTACTCTTCCCCTCTAGGACCTTTTTGGACAGTTCCTGACATGGACAGAGGTGGCAACAGAGAGCACTGTGTCAGACTTACACCACCTCCTGCAGGGCATACTGGAAGACTGGAGATTTTTAAATAGACGCCATTTACAAATCTGTATAACATTCTGGCACCAGTTTATTTAAAACATTTTTTTTTTTTTGCTGGAGTACCCCTTAAATTGAAAGGCTAGCATTTTATATACTGTAGATCCGTCAAAAAGTGCAAAATGGGGCTCTGTTTGGAGATAGGATACACATCCATAAAATGAAACAAAGATAGCGGCACTCACCAATGCTTGGCCAGAAGAGGTATTACCTGCAAAACAGCCATAACTTCAGTGGAACAAACCTGCTGTTTGCTTATTCCTCTTATGTATACATGAACTGAATAAAAAAAAGATATTTGCTAAATATTGGTAAGTGCCACTATCTTTCTTCCTTTAGGGATTGAAAATGTAGTATTGTACTGTACTGGGCAGAGATATTACTAGTCAGCCAATCCATGCATTGTCTTTACTAATGTGGGTGTTTTTTCAGTAAAATATCCTTTCTTATTGGTCAGATCTTCCAGACATTCATACATACTGTGTGGCAGTGTATTTTTAGTATGGCATCAAGTTACAAGGGTTCAGGAGAAACCTATGTATGTTGAAAATGTTGTCACTGTATTTATACTATGCATGATATATGTTAGTTGCAGTAACTAGAGATGAATGAATTGGTATGCCACTAAATGATTTTGCTATTAATTTCACAAACAATTCAAATTCATCCTAATTTTTTAGAACTCACTTTGGGTGAATTGTGTCCCTGTTCTTCTACGTAGTTTTCAAAGTGCCCTAAACCAATAACATAGAGTGCAGAAGAAATTATGTACAGGAGAAAGGACAAAGAAAAGAGCTCCTGCTTCTGTACAGTAAGCAGTGACAGTGTATGTGTGGCCTAGTGAAAGTATCTTCTGGAGCTCTAGGAGGAAAGCAATTCTGTTGTATGCATTGCAGCTTACACTCTCTACATTCTCTAATATTTACTGTGGAGCAAGCCATTCAGTGTATGTCCTCCCACTCAGTATCTACTGGAGCATGGATTCCTGTCTATTGAGAGAAGTCCTAGCTCAGGTACAAATCTGAATCAGCCTTTAATTCTGAATAAATAAATTTAAAATAAAATTATCAGCCAATTTGAATAAATCCTTCCAAATTTAATTTTGGGAGATTTTTTTCATCTCTTGGATAATGTGTACTTTTTTCATGTTGGTTTCTTCTGTTTTATACTGTATAATAAGCTCTCAGTCTTACTGGTCCTGCTTCTTGCACACTTCTTCAGAGAAAATACATTTAGTAAATAGTAATCTTAGTCTTGGTCAAAGGAAATTAAGGGGTCTTTAAATCATCTGCAGTTTTGCCTCCTTTTGATATTTATACCAGAAAAAGCTTCTGACATAGTTGTTAAACAGAGACTTTGGTGGATGTCTGATAGTGGTGTCCGTCATTCAAAAGCTAATATAAAATCCATTTCACGGATATATTATGTGTTTTTTCATGACATATCTATTAGATGGATACTATTAGCTTATGAGTGACAGATAGATAACAATTTGATCAAAATGTGCACTAAAAGCCTCAGTTTTAGATGTATAGTAAATATAGCAGTAATACAGTTCAAAATGCTCTATATTTTCAATATTCTTATGGGTTGGTGTTTGCAAAGGGCTGCTGCAGTTTTTTTTTTTTTATTTGCATTTGTGTTGCAGCCATGGCAGTGATAGGCATCAATTTATTGTCAGAAGTAGCTCAGGAAAATCTGCAAAAAGAATCCAATGAAGTACTCACTTGAGAGTCTCCATTAATACATTGCCCCTATAAATTTGAATATGCAAAAAAAAAGGTCAGTGATGTTTCAGATGCAAGTCTCAAAACGTGGGAATAGCCAGATATCCCTCCAGGGAAGGAAACCTGTTGCCAAGGGGTGCCTCCCAGTGGGGATATCACTTAACCACCCTGATACCTACACTGAGGCACCCTGATATGACACAATGAGGCAGGCGGCAATCCAAGCAAAGTCTGTGGCGGGGCTCCGCGCAGAATTCTGCCTGTTTTACTCAAAGTGAACAGACCCTTTCTTTTTATTATATTTTTTGGTACATAGAGTGAGACAGGTTGGCATCACATACACTATCTTGTTGTTTGCCACCCAAACTCTAGCTGCGCTCCTCTTATTGGAATTATATCTATTTAATGTCACCCATAGGCAGTAATACCATCCATATAATTGATATGTCATGACAACCTATTGAAAAGCTCATGACATATCTGTTTAATGGATACTTGTAAGGCCCCATCCACACATCATTTTTCTTTTGAGACAGAAATAAGGATTAGAGATGTCCTGAGGAAACCATAAGTATGGTATGAGTGATGCATTTTGCATCAGTTTGTGGATTCTCTGCAGTAGTGTAACATTTTTTAGGAAAAGCATAGTCTACTACAACATTTCATTCTTGTTTTTTCAATTGCACTTAAGTATAACACTCTTTTGTCCTCCATATAACAACTAACCCCCCTATAAAGCAATTTAGAATGTACACATTGAATGTTCTCAATGTGCATGCTTTATGGGCAAAACAGGAATGGGAAAGCGTGCTGGCCTGGTGAATGTAAGGAGTGGTGATTTACACTGTACAGTGTATCCATTGCTGCTTAGATACACTTGTCTATATACAGTAGCACCCTTTTGGTTCTGGACAGATATGAAGGAGAGCATACTTGTGCACTGTGGTACCATGATGTCATGCAGCAGCAATGGCCAAACAGTCTATCAGAATCCACCAGAGTAAGAGCTCTTTGTTACTCGTCTTTATATGTTAGTGGCTTTCTACTCTACCCCACCTTCTAGTATCTGCTAGTAATGCTTTTGATACTGGTCACACAGTACCTTTCTTTTCAGCCTCTGTTGCGCCATTTTTGCTAAAACCGCATCAATAACAACATGTAAATGAGGTACTTAGGTTCACTGGGGGTGTTAGGATACCCAGTGAGAACATCTCCTCCTAAATATTCATAGGCATCTAGTGCAGTGACATGGTGCAACATATTTTGGGAATATCATGCTTGGACATATTACTTTGCAAGCACAAGATTTTCAAGCCAGGTTGTGCTCCATTAATACAGGGAGGCCTTTGAATAAAGTTATGTTCTTGCTGGAGCTGCAGGGTGTGAATAGCGGTGCACAGTAGGCTAAGTAATACGCCCACTGCATGTAAGAAACTTATTTTTATGTTGATATTAATGTTGTTCACTAAAAGAGGTGCGATGGAGACAAAAAAGAAAGGTACCTTTGTTATCAGTGTCACAACTAGAGATGAGCGAAGCAGACAGAAATTAGTTTCGCGAACTTCACAAATTTTGGGTCAAATTTGATAATATTCACAAATTGAATCTTAACAAATTTCAATAAAACAGCCAAACTATAGTAGCTACAGTACTGGGACTTTTACAGAAGGACACATTTTCTTGTAAGTGTGTAAAAAATTGGAAAAAAATGTCAATCAGACATTCAATCATGCAATCTAATGAAACAAAATTTGTTTAACACAGTAGGAGTGGAGTGCAACCACTGATTATGTAAGGTGCCCGCTCCATTCACATTCCATTCAGTAAATTGGTATAACTCAATGGGAGTTTACAGAAGTTTACAGTGCCTAGTGAGTTAATAATACGGACTGTGTTTTCACTGGTCCCAAAATCACCCACAATAAGATCTCCTATCCTATCCTCTCCTCTCTGTCCCTTAATCACTCTGTTAGTCTCTCCCTGCTCTGCTCTAACTGCCTGCTGCCATCCTGATCTCTCCTCCACACACAGCCGACTGGCCAGCTCCGTCAACGAACCTCCTTATGTAGAGGTTGAAGGGGGAGGTGCAGACATCACAGAGGGGCCTGAGGCTGATTGGACGGGCACTAGAGATTATGGTTAATCCCTTTCTCACGCCAAGTGACACTCCAGAGAGCATGTGCGGCCCCCGTTTCGTTTTTTTTTGCAAATTTGCTTAACAAATTGGCGGGAATTTGCTTCACAGAACAAGCAAATAGACGGCAAGATTTGCAGTGAATTTGATTTACTGGATTTGCCTCACTCATCTCTAGTCCCTACCTCTGTTAGTAGTTACTAGAAAGTTACTATAGATGACCCTGCTGAAAGATTCACTTTAACTTATCTTTAACCTCAATGTATTTAGCGATGCTTGTTATGAGACCAGCTTTTCACAGCAACATGATCTCCAAAACGCCATCTCATAGCATGTCACTTAACTAAATGAAAGGTAAGATTGGACACATTTTTGCATTAGCAGTAATATTGCAGAGTTATCTGCATGAGACAAACCTTTTAAGTATAGTGCTTATGCTGGTTTCACACATTGCAGTTTTTTTTGGGAAAACCACCACTGCAGCTTTTGTGACAGAACCAGAAGTAGATCCAAAAGGAAAGAGAAGTACAAATCTTCCTTTTATATTTTCTATCCCATTTCATAAAAACGGCATAAAAACTGCAGTGGCGGTTTTCCAAAATCTCTAAAGCAGCACATGGACAAGAGTGGTTATAATTCTGAAAGAAAAGCAGACCTTCTGTTCTAAGTCATGCAGTCCCTGATAGACATTGTTTAAATAGAGGTCTTATGGCTCTATTGTGTTTAAACTCCATTAAGAATTAGAGATGAGTAAACCTCAAGCACGCTGCATCCATGTTCCAAGGCCTCTCTAGTGCTGCATCCAACTTCTGTGGCCATCGGTAATCAAACCCGAGCATGCTTGAGATTCGGTCATCTCTATTAAGAATAATAAATGTGTTCAAAAGCATGAATTGTGCTCCATTTAACATCAAAGTCATTTTATGGGTTGACACTAGACAGTTGAAATTTGCTAAAATCTTTGTGACACAAATTGCCAGACTCCTTCATCTGAATGGGGCTTGCAGAAATCCATTCACATGCTTCACAAACAAACCTATTCAAATGTTCAAATGAATAGAGCTAATTATTTAGTAGCAGAGATTGTGAATATATGCTTGGTCCAAAAATACTACTTCAAGGCAGCTTCATCAATCCCCCAGCTTTTCGTTCCATGTCGTCATTTACATACACATTGATATGTGAAGAGATTCTCTTTATGTTTACCTTCTCACCATTTGCCTTTCAGATTGCCTTTAATCTACTCCTAATCAATGTGCAATTATATGTTTTTCATTCATTTACCCTGTCCTTTTACTATTCTATCTGTAGCCTATCACTATGCATTCAGTCTTTTTCTTGTGTTTATAGGGTCGTTTTTGCTGCAGGACACAGATTGCTGTAGAGTAATTAAACAAAACAAATCAATAATTTATAATTGTCTTTTGATCTTGGTTGAATGTGAGAGGATTATAACTGAAGTGAATGGTTCACAGCAGTCATTGTACTTTTACAAGGTCTAAATAGGTGTCAGCTTAGTCACACACAGAGGTGGTAGCAGTGTTGATCTCCTATTCAGCATAGTAGTCTATTAATAAAAGTACTGTATTCAATTCCACAGTTTCAAGGATGTACAGTAAGTGATTTCTATATTGCATATTTTTCATAAATACAAATATAACACGTTAAAGATTGTATATTGCAGGTATTGTAATCTATGCAATGCCTAAGTCGATGTAACCATTCATAGTTTATCATCATTACCAATTATCAATCATTATACTATATAGCACAAGCTATACAATCACTGCTTCTCTTATGCAACACATGGCTCAATAACCCAGAAATGCAGCAAATTCATACACAAGCATTGAAATAACTTTTCAATCTTAGAACATTTCTGATACCCTTACACAGTGCATCTAGTCAACAAGCAATACTTACCGGCATCTGTTCAGAGGAGGTGGTGCCAGTTCTTAGATACTGTTTTTTAGCCAGGGTTCTTCAATCATTACAAAATTGCCCAGTGTAAGGAACAATTTTGATTCTATGACTAGAATCCAGATGAATAATGCGGACTTCCTGTGATCAACTGATAAAAATGGCTAGTAGGCGTAACCATAGCAACAGAGTGCTTTAGCGCCATCACTTCAATGCCTTCCACTTGACGTGGAGAAAATCACCATCCCTCCCTTTAATTAAACTTATTTAGGATTTAGAACAGAAGAAGCTATGTAAGCATCTTTCCCTCTTCAGTTCTTTATCTTTTTAAGTAACTGCTCAAGAGGATTCCCCCTTCATACTTCAGTTCCACATATACTGTAAAAAAAAACAAACAAACAAAAAATTCTACTTATTCCTAGTAGATGTTAGTATCTCATCATATGTGAAGGAATTTAGTTAATAATTCGCTGCCTGCTAGGCTGTAACGCTAATCCCTGTCGTTGAGGGTCCTCCAGAAAATAGTAGGAAATTTCTACTGGACAAATGAATGTAACCATCAGTTTATGAGCTGTGCTTCCAATTGACAGTAAATGAGAGTATATAGAATAATTGCTTTGCCATAGACAAACTGTCCTAGTGTGAAGGTCAGCTATTCAGTAATCGGTCAATAAGTTGCCTAGAAAGCAAAAAACAAACAAACAAGAAAAAAATAATGCACAGATTTGTTTGCCTGAATTAAATTACATAGAGATCCAGAGGCACTGTGAAATAATAAATGTCCGGAAGGATCCTGGAATGTAAGCAAGGTACTCACCAATATGATTGACCTCCTTGCAGTCCTTTGGTAAGAAGTAAGATAGAGCAGGAGAGTCCAGACAAGGCGAACTTGCAGCACTTCATATGTGACTGAGAGAGCTAAATGCTAGCAGCTCTGCTCTTTTAGTTTATGAAGATGTAAAACCTCCCCTCTGAATTCTGAGCAATGCTGTTTGTCATTTACATGCATTACCTGCTAATTTAAGAGAGTTGAAAAAGGTTTTTTTTTTCTCCCTCTTTCAGTATTTTGTGTGTTCTTCACCTGCCCCCTCAGATTTCATTAGCATTGGAAATGACTTGTGTGCAGGTCTGTGGAAGGTGAGCAGCAGAACGCTTTCAATTTTCACCTTTCGTAGAGTTTTATTTTTTCAAAAGCGTGCTGCGCTGTAATTGTGATCAGACAAGAGTGGGGGCATAATTACAACATCTGTCTGGACGCCTAGGGAACAGCTATCCAATTGGTTGCCCACAGGCTGTGTGGCCGCTGTGGGGTTATAATCTAGCCCAAACATTGCTGATGACTCAGAGGAGACATTACAGAAAATCAATGAGAATAATATACACTGAAGAGGTGGCATACAAAGTGGGACTGTGAACTATTTCCAAACAGAATGAAAATGCTTTGGAGAATTCGACTGTGAATGTTCTTTTTTTTATATATTTTTTTTAGAAGAATTTTTAATAAACAGTTTAAGAATAATTGAGACAAATGCTGCAAGTGTCATCAATCCAGTACAATATTAGTACAAATGTATGAAGCTGTTATAATGTGGCACATAATGGAATGAATGATGGAAGAAGAGCAGAAACTTAACATTCAGTGTGAATGAAGTAGAAAAAATAGAACCAAGAGAGGTGAGTGAGAACAAACCCATTGAATCTGAACCAGTAAGGAGTCTCTCACCAATTAGGTCACTTGGATTTAGGGTCCATTTACACAGAAAGATTTTCTGACAGATTATCTGCCAAACATTTGAAGCCAAAGCCAGGAACAGACTATAAACAGAGATCAGGTTATAAAGGAAAGCCTGAGATTTCTCCTCTTTACAAATCCATTCCTGGCTTTGGCTTCAAATCTTTGGCAGATAATCTGTCAGATAATCTTTCTGTGTAAATGGATCCTAAGGCAATGAGAGGGTAGGAAAGAAAAGAAGGAAAGGGTACAGTAGAAAAAGTCTACTGACATGGTATAGTTATGTAGTTATGGGTTTAGCCAGTTATGGACGACTAGTAGTCATCACATCATTGCCATATGGAATAAAGGATAGACAGGTATTATTCAAGCTAGTAGTAACATCATGAAATGAGGGAGGTAGAGATTGTTTCCACTGAAGAGCATTTTGCTGCATAAAATGAGGGAGCAGGTTAGATCACATTTTATTTAGGTAACATTAAAGGGGTGATCTGAAAAAAAAAAAAAGTTTTCTAGCACTTATCAGCTGCTGTTTGTCCTGCAGGATGCGGTGGATTCTTTTCTGTCTGACACAGCACTCTCTGCTGCCACCTCTGCCTGTGAGAGGAACTGTACAGAGCAGTAGCAAATCCTCATATAAAACTTCTCATGAATACCTGGTCAGTATTAACTTGGCAATCATCACAATTTTACAAAATAATATTTAATGTATCGGTGATATATTTTGGATACCCAGTGACAAAATTGCCAATTAGGATGTTAAAGAGATATAATATTGAAAAGTATTATCTATTAGTTTGGAAATTTCTTCTCATTTTTTTTTTTTTTTGCTAATGGGCAGTCCTATAAAATATGGAATAAAGAGCCTTGCCAGCATAAATTACAGGCAAAACAACCACCACACCTAACATAACTGAGATCATTGAAGAATAGAATCTATACAAAGAAGTTATAGCTTATGGAAACAATTCCATCAAGTCATTGCGGGAAATGTGGTTGACATGGAAACATAATCTTTATTTCACATCCTAAATATTTTCACCTGCCTATAAAGTAACATAATATTCTTATGCTGTAATCTGCCTATTATTACTCTTCTTTTCTTGTTAATCATTCTGAATTTTAACTTATTTTGCCACTATTTGTACAACTTTGTATGACTTAACAGAAAATATCATGAAAATGTTATTTTTATGATTTAGGATGCTTTGAAAATTAAGAAACGTATAAAGAAAACCTCTCCTGAATTGGAGAGTTCCTGTCACGGACAGAGGTGTCAGCAAGAGAGTACTGTGTCAGACTAGGGGAAAAAAACTCACTTCCTGCAAGGCAGACAGCATCTAATAATCACTGTCAGGGTGCATTCACACTGAGTAGAACGGCGGACTCTGCTCGGATTTCCACTTGCCTCACTCAGTATGTCAATGGGATGCCTCACGCGCCTCCACTTAAAGAAATCCCATGGACGCACTAAGGCGGCGGGATTCTGTGGTGGAAATCTGCCTGTTTTACTCAGTGTGAACATACCCTAATGCTTGAGATTTTTAAACAGTAGTAATTTACAAATCTGTATAACTTTCCGACACCAGTTGATTTAAAAAGTAAAAATTTTCTCCTGAGTACCCCTTTAAAAAAAAAAAAAGGAAGGGGTTTATCTGCAACATTGTAGCTTCTTTGTAATACTGGGAGGGTTAATCACAGTGAGTTCATTATCAACTTGACCTCAGAATAACCCTCCCAGCTTTACAAAGAAGCTACAATGTTGCAGACAAAACCAATCAGGGACGTGTTTACAGTAGCTGTCTCTGAAGGGAGGGGGGAGGAGGGGGAGAGAGACACAAAGGTTCACACAAAGTTTTTTGTGTCTAGAAGGGGGAACAACACCAACAAAGGCTTTGTAACATAAGCCAACAAACTGGCTGAATGTCTAGTAGCCAGAGACTATGCAAAAGAAATTGTGACACGAGCCTTGGAGAAAGATCAAAGGCTAGATAGAGGAGTTTTATTAGGAGGTAGTAGTATAAACAGAAAGAAGATGTCCAACCCAGATAGATTCACGTTTATTTTTCAGAATTCTGCTATGAACAAGTATATCAGTGACATGCAAAAGAGGCTTTGGTTCTTGATTAAGCAGGACCCTGACTTGAGAGAAATTGCCCTTAATAAGCCACTAGTCACACACAAGAAAACCAAACTGCTAACTGACTGAAAAGTACTCTGCCACAGGGGAATAAAAAGTGCGGTCAGTGCTTTTATTGCAATCAACTCCAACAGACTGCATTCGTGAATATTAATGGTACAGACTGGTTGGTTAGGGAGTTCATTGCTTGCAAAAGTATGCTTGTAATTTATGCTATAATTTGTCATTGCAATAGGTTTTATATTGGGAAGGCAAAATTGGCGATGTGCACGAGATATAAAGAGCATTGCTATTAAAACCGGCAAAGGGTTCCCTAAGTTAATAGATCAAGTTATGAGCCAACACCAAGGGGATACTAAGGAGGTTTTTATTATGTATTTGTAATGTATGTTTTGTAATGTATGTATCTGTACTGAAACTACATTATGCTGCTACCTGGCCAGAAGAAGCATGCAATAATGCAAATCACTCATTCCAGGTGCACGCCTGCACTGAGCACTTCTCCATCCCCCTGTCTGTCTAAGTGAAAAATTAATACTAAGCTAATGCAGTACAAGTTGGGGTGAGTGCATAATTTCTCTATCTCATATTGTGGATTTAAATTGCTTTGGATATTAGTGTTGCACCCCCTAGCTGCTCTGACATACTACTGGCACCTCTGGCTGCTCATTTCAGTGATTGACTAATGTGTACTGGTGCCAGATGATTTTTCTATAGTCGCTTTCTACAGAATGGACAAAGCACTCATTAGGGTGCATCTGGCCACTTATTGTAGTGATCATTAGTGATGAGCGAGCATGCTCGTCCAAGCTTGGTACTCGATCGAGTATTAGGGTACTCGATGGTACTCGTTACTCGGACAAGCATCTCGCGATACTAGAGAAAATCTCATCATCCGTTTCCTGTAAGTTTGGGCGCTATTTCGCAGCCAATAAACATGCAGGAGACTCTTTGGTACATCCTGCGATCACGTGTGACCCATACATGTCGATAGCAGCGATTGGTTGGCCAGATCAGATGACCCTGCCATATAAAACGCCCATCCGGCAGTACTCGCTTCAGATGCATTCTGTGAGAGATCAGGGACAGAGCTGCTGCTTCTCAGGGAGAGCGTCAGTGTAGGATTTAGCGTTCCAGTAGGCAGGGTATATACTAGCAATACAAACAAATAGCCCTTTTAAGGGCTTCAAATGGTTTTTTAATAGTATTACTACAGACTAGTGATGAGTAAATACTGTTCGAATAGATATTCAATCGAATAGTAAGGTATTCGATCTATCGAATATTATCGAATAGTTCGCCGGATATTCAATAAATATTCAATAAGCGTTCAAATCCCCCAGCTTCCGTTTTTTCCTCCAAGTGGTCGAGTAGATGTTTTCCAATAATGTTCCCATAGACTTTAATGGGATTGACTATTCGATTCAATTAGTCGAATATCTGTACGATATTCATACGAATATCGAATATTCGAATATTTCACTATTCGCTCATCACTACTACAGACTGCTGGCTGGGACTTGCAGTGCTGCTACCACGATTTATCCAGCACAATGTGGTGATCGGCTGTTGGCAGAAAGGGGACATTAGGTGTTGCATACAGAAGAAGTGCTCAGTGTACTCTTTTTTGATTTTGGGGCTGGTGGTGCTGCTGTACTACATTGGATTGCTGGGATTTATAGTACACCTGCATAGAACTTCACTTCTCATTGGAGTGTGTCTAGGTCCAGCCACTACCAGATTTTACCGTACAGCCCCCCCTAAACTAATGGGTACTACACTGTATTGCTGAGATTTGTAGTACATCTGCATAAAACTTCACTGCTCATTGGACGGGGGAGTCAGAGAGTGTGTCTAGGTCCAGCCACTACCAGATTGTACCGTACAGCTGCCCTAAACTAGTGGGTACTACACTGTATTGCTGGGATTTGTAATACACTACCCCTCAAGTGATCCCTTTGCATGAGACAATTGCCAGATCCTCAAGGATCAAAGTCAAATTTAAAATCAAAACAGCGGTGGGGGGGAGAGGTGGTGAGTCACATTATGCAGGAAATGTTACCCCAACTGCTGCAGTCAAATTTAAAATCGAAAGGTGATGGGAGTAGAAGTGAGTAGTTACATTATGCAGGGAATGTTACCCCAACTGCTACCGTTAAATTGAAAATCGAAAGGGTGCTGGGGGTAGAAGGATACTTGTTGGCTACTGCTGGGTCTTAACTGGCATCCATGTTGACTACTGGTGTGCCTGCTCTTGCCTCCTTGTTGCTGGGCCTTAACTGGCATCCATGTTGACTACTGGTGTGCCTGCCCTTGCCTCCTTGTTGCTGGGCCTTAACTGGCATCCATGTACTGGTTTTGGACAACACAGATTACTGGGTGTTCACCCTCCTGGACCCTCGGTACAAACCGAACTTTTACACTGTCATTCCTGCCGAGGAACGCAGTATAAGGCTGGGTTCACACACAGTATATTTCAGGCTGTATATTTGAGGCTGTATAGCAACCAAAACCAGGAGTGGATTGAAAACACAGAAAGGCTCTGTTCACACAATGTTGTAATCAAGTGGATGGCCGCCATTTAATGGCAAATATTTTCTGTTATCTTAATACAATGGCTTCTGTATTGAAATAATGGCCGTTATTTACCGTTATATGACGGCCATCCACTCAATTTCACCATTGTGTGGACAGAGCCTTTTTGTGTTTTCAATCCACTCCTGGTTTTGGTTGCTATGAGGACCTGACATGAGGACCAAATACAGCCTGAAATATACTGTGTGTGAACCCAGCCTGATAGTGAATCAATATCAACATGCCCTGGTGCAGAAGCTGAAAATGTACTTCCCATCTGACACCACTAGCGCCAGAGTATGTAGTTCTGTGGGCCAAAGAGCGGGGGAGAGGAGCAGTGGAGCACGCAGCCTGTTAAGGGGCAGGGGAACACTCTCCAAGGCCTTTTGACAGTTTCATGGCCCCCTAGCATGACTATGTCAACCGTCCCCAGTCTAGAGTAGGGGGAAGCCTTCAGGAAGATGGTGATGGAGTACCTTGCTGACCATACCAACGTCCTTCCCGATCACTCTACCTACAACCAGGACCGTATTAGCAGCTGCTGCTACCCTGGGCACTAAACTTGAAGATGCCCCACCACAGGATTGGTAGATTGGTAGGTAATAGCTCCAGGTGTCACATTTGACACTGCCACACCAGAGCTGATCAATACCACCATACTGTGACTGGATAACACCATCATACCAGTCTCCCTCACTCTACTCCCCCCGCCAGAAAGAGAGGTGGGAGACTTCCAAAAATAAAAACAAAAAAAGTTGTTTTCTTCCCCCTGCTCTCTGGTGCTGCCCCCTGCAAGGTGCTGCCCTAGGCACCGGACCACGGGTGCCTAGTGGTAAATACGGCCCTGCCTACAACTACTGGGTTGCAAAGCTAGATACGTGGCCCGTACTGGCGCTTTACGCCTTTGAGGTGCTGGGCTGCCCTGCCGCTAGCGTGTTGTCAGAGCGTGTCTTCAGTGCAGCTGGTGCTATCATCACTGATAAGCGCACCCGCCTGTCAACTGACAGCGCTGACAGGCTGACGTTTAAAAAAATGAACAAAGCCTGGATTTCACCTGAGTTCAACTATCCACCCGGGGAAAGCAGCTCAACATGAAGATTCTTGTTATCTCTTCTCCTCTTACTATAATTCTCAGCCAACAGCCAAGTCTTCTTCCGCTATGCAGTGTCTGGCCTAATTATTGAGAGGCTCAATTGCTTCCTCACTCACTTCTAATGCTTCTCTGTGTCCTCACTGCCATGCTCTGACGTCACACTAGGTCTGTGGAGGAGCGGGACTGGTTGCCGGAGGCCCGCCGATCGCGCCCCCACCAAACAGCCAGCTGTTTTATTTATTTATTTTTTCTAGCCGTGGCCGGGGCCTCACCATCCCCGGTCGAGAGGCATCAGGTGTACCCTTGATGGTGACTTACAGCTAGCCTAGCCAGATTGTACCGTACAGCTCCCCCAAAACTCGTGGGTACTACACTATATTGCTGGGATTTGTAGTACATCTGCATAGCACTTCACTGCTAATTGTAATGGGGTGTCACAGAGTGTGTATAGGTCCAGACACTACCAGATTGTACCGTACAGCCCCCCAAAACTTGTGGGAGCACAAGTATTTTTCCTGATTTCTGTATTTCATACGCAAGGCCTATCTAAGTTCCATACTGTGCAGTGTCCATAAAATGGTGAACCCTAGGGGTAAGGGTTGAGGACGAGGGCGTGGGGTTTCTAAGTGATGCCGTTGCCGGAGGCCGTGGTTCAGGGCAAGGTGACACAGCAGCACCTGTTGAGGAGGTAGCAGTGGCACACCGCAGACGTCCACTCCCTAGCTTCTTTGCCCAACTTACGGGGTCTCAAGGTAGACCGATATTGAAGCGGGGTTGGAAGAGGTGTCTGATGATGACGATGAGGCCCGGATGAGGTGAGGTTGTTGTCATGGATGTAACTCAAAGTGAGGAGGAGAGTGAGGAAATGGAGTTGACAAAAATGACGTTTAGGATACACACCACCACAGTTAAAGGGGTGCTCCGGCGGGGGGGCACTTTTTGGGGGGGACCGGGGAGGAGGTGGCTGAAATAAAAGACGTCCACTTACCTCCCCGGTTCCAGTGGCGGGTCCCGCATCACGGCGCTCCGGTGCCCGCTTCCCGGCTGCTTCCGGGTGTCTGACGCGGGCCCGAGACGTGACGTCTCAGGGCCGCTCAGCCACTCAGTGAAGGAGGCGGGATCCGTTTAAAGTCCGCTCGGATCCCGCCTCCTTCACTGAGTGGCTGAGCGGCCCTGAGACGTAGCGTCTCGGGCGGCGTCAGACACTTGGAAGTGGCCGGGGACCGGAGCGCCGTGATGCGGGACCCGCCGCTGGACCCAGGGAGGTAAGTGGACGTCTTTTATTTCAGCCACCTCCTCCCCGGTCCCCCCAAAAAAGTGCCCCCCCCGCCGGAGCACCCCTTTAATAGTTTGTTAATGCTGTTTGTGCCTTAAAGGGGAGGGTAACTATCACTTCATAGTGGTCAGGTTGTCACCTTTTTGTTTCTGTTTGTCTATCCGGGAAGTGATGATCAGGAAGGAACAGATGCCGCACTCTGCTGAGGGCGCTCTGCCCCTTCCTTTAAGCAAGTAGGGTTAGAGTCAGCACTTGGACCCTAACAAGTTTGGTGACATGTCAGAAATTTGGAAATGACGGTTACCCTTCAGTTTAATTTGTTGGGATATATACATATTGTAGGTTTGCACAGTATGAGAGAGATATCTATCTAGCTGTGTTCATGCTTGTTTGTTAGCACTTAAACCAGTTAGCACTTAGAATTGTCACATTAGTCAACTAGGGAATGGGATGTCACTATTGTTGGGTGACTGTTTTCAGTTCATAGTTCACATAGTAAAAGTTTTCATTGGTTGTTGTTGTTTGATTGCACAGTTTGAGTTCACTTTTACCACTTTGATAGTTTAGAAGGATGTGTGCTTCCCCCCAAACATTTGCACTATGATGTACCACACCACCCCTTACTAAGACACCATGTATAGATATATTGTACTTTTTTCTTACTTTAATTTTTTATTAATTTTTCTTAATGGTTCTCAGTGTGCTCACTGCCATGCTGTGTCTGGTATAATTTTTGGAAGGCTCACTTGCTTCCTCACTCACTTTTAATGGTTCTCTGTGTGCTCACTGCCATGCTAGGTCTGGTATAATTTTTGGAGGGCTCACTGGTACCGCTTCTACCTTGTTCACTCTGTCCTCACCGCCATGCTGTGTCAGGCTGAATTTTTGGTAGTTCATGATATGCTACCTCTGTTTTAATGGTTCCTTGTTGTCTCACTACCATGCTGTGTCAGGCTGAGTTTTTGGGTGGTCCATATGCCTACCTCTGTTTTAACCAGGCTGTTGCACAGAATTAGGCATAATGGTGCCATTAGGCAGCCTCAGAGGCATGCATACATGCTGCCCCTGCTGTTTCCTGTCCATTTCCGTTGTGTTTCCATCTATTTATGAATTTGACAGGTTTTCACACGACCTTCCCTCTACTGAACTTGAGTCTCCTGCAAAAATGCTGGAGTCTCCCCTTGACTTCAATGGGGTTTGTTACTCGAAACAAGCACTTGAGTAACGGGAGATATTCTTTTTGAGTAACACAAAACGAGATATTCTTTTTGAGTAACACAAAACACAAAAAGTATCAACACAAGTTTTTCTTTTCACTAAATGTTTTTTTTTTGTGAATTGTAAAGTTATATCCTAGAAATGCTTTAAATTATTTTCCAAACTTACGATTATAAAGTTAAAAGAAATTATTTTCAGTTTCAGACTGTCTGAACCCTTATTATAATAGTCTATGATTCACTCTGAAATGGTTTCATTCCTGAGAAATCATAAATATACACAAACCAGCTGGGAGAAATGAATCAATCAGACCCAGGAGAGAAGTCACCAAGGACTGCTTCAATTATTGGGAGCCCTGATTCTGGTTTAATATGCAAATTAGGTGGTTTGGTGCACTGACCCACCCTGCTGGCCCACCTATTCTATTAAATATTCATCTCTCACTCTGCAGTAATGAGGATGGATGGGCCAGCATGGCAGATTGGTGTGCTGAGAGCTGTAGTCTCTAGTGTATTACTCCCAAGCAAAAAAAAACTGTATCTACCTTGTGCAATATTATGTATTACTATTGGATTTTGCACAAAGACTGCTCAGTAAAGTTTACAGTTGTTTCATGGAATCTTATTGTCAGAAGTCAATCACCCGCACTTTGTTTTTCTGACACAGCTCTGACACTAACCTAACTTCACCACATTGTCATGTGATATATATAACGCACTTATGCACTCAGCTAGCACTGCACTATATCATCTAGTGCAACTCCTTAGTAGTCACCACATATTGCAAAATAATATGCTGGAGTCTTTTAATTACACTACTTATCTCTGCAGCTAGGTAACAATATAGGAAAGAAAAAAATACAGTTTGAATTTTCCTTTCTCTTTCATGTTCCATATAACAACAAATGCATGTCCAACTTAATGGCATTAAACTTAAAAGCATTTGATATTAAGATCTCATCATTACCCTTTTCTGTGTAATTTCTCAGTTCTATGGAGTGTTCAAGGAATGTGCTATAATCTCTTTTGATCCTGTTTAACCTTAAAATTGTCCATACTGAAAGGCTGGAAACTTCAGAGGTGCAGTAGTGCATTAGTTGCTGTGGGGTTTGGAATATGTCATGTTTATATTATTTACATTAAAGTACAATAAAATTGCAAAACAATGATTGTTCTGTTCTCAACCACACCACCCAGACATCATTAAAAAATCCAGACCATTGTTCTACAAATGTGTCCACCCTTACGTTTCCTTCAGGACAACAATTGTCAGGAAAGCAGTTCAACACAGTATCAGTATCAGAACACTCAACACTCCAACAACTTCATTTACATAACACTCAGTGGGTGTCCCCACATAGACAAGAACAGTATATACATTTGGAGACAGAGTGAAAAAAAGCTAATAATCTCACACTATACACCATACATCTCAGGATATGTTGGGTTTAGAGGTAAGTTAAAGAAGCTCTTGTTTTTTCTCCCATATAATGTACACTCAACCTCAGTATTAGAGATAAGCAAAGTGAATCTAGAGAATCCAGATTGGCTGCAAATCATGCTATACATTCACTTTGTTTTGCTAAGTGAATTCATGGCTATTCGTAACAAAATTCTCTAAACATTGCAGTGACGATGGTGGCCACAAATGTTAGCTTACAGTACTGTCACTCGATGGGAGCAAGGATTATCCATAATCCCTTGTGGCCATCCAATCACCTACAAGCCCCACTGTGATCTCAGCACCTCACCCTCCTGAGCTACTTCCTGGAGGTGGCCAGTCGGCTGTGTGTGAAATGGATTGCAGCAGGATTGCAGCAGGCAGTTAGTGCAGAGCAGGGAGAGCAATACAGAGAGATAGGGACAGAGAGGAGAGGATAGGAGGGTGGTTTGTGAGTTGATTGTGGTTATATTGTGGGTGGTTTTCTGTGGGAGCTGTGAAGTCAGTGTCCAGTATACCAAGTAACTGGTGATGGTTGTGCATTATACCAAGTCACTGGCTGTTGGCTGTACATTATACCAAGTGACTGTGTACTGGTCGTGCATTATACCAAGTGACTGGGTGCTGGTTGTGCATTATGCCAATTCACTGGGTGCTGCTTGTACATAATTTCAAGCAACGGGATGCTGGTTGTGCATTATACCAAGTAACTAAGTACTTTGAAGACAGTGTTCCATCTAATAAATCACTGGATGCTGTGAATTTAGTACCGGTACGTCCTAGAAGTCTGTGCCCAGACGACCCTGGACGTACCGGTACGTCCTGAGCTATGAACCGCACTCCGAAGCGGAGCGCGCTTCATAGCAGGTAAGGGGCCGCCTGCAATCAGCAGCTGGCACCTCACCGTTAATGACACGCTGCAGCGTGACATTAGCTCCTTAAACACCGCGATCGCGCTGCGGCCGCGGTGTTTAAATGTAAGTGATAGGGGGAGTCCCCTGTCACTTACCGATCGGGACCCCCGCAGTGTGACTGCGGGGGTCCCGATCGCTGTATTGGACCGCCGGAGGTCTCTTACCTTCCTCCATGCAGTCTGATCGCTGATCTGCTCACTGAGCCTGCACAGGCAGGCTCAATGAGCAGATCGCCGATAACACCTATGGCCTATGGCATAGCAATGATCAGTGTGAATAATCAAAGTAGTGTATGTACAAGTCCCTCAAAGGGACTTAAAATGTATAAAAAAAAAGTTAAAATCACTAATACACTACCCCCAAACCCCTCCCCAATGAAAGTTTAAATCACCCCCCTTTCCCATTATATAAATAAAACATATAAAAAAATAAACAAATAAACATATAATATACCATAGCGTGCGTAATTGTCCGATCTATTAAATTATAACAAGCGTCATTGCGAATGGTGAACGGTGTAGACAAAAAGAGGGAAAAAAGTGCGTGGATTACCGATTTTATGTTACATTATATATAATTTTTTTTTATAAAAAGTAATTAAAACTTCCGATCTTCACAAATATGGTATTAATAAAAACTAGAGATCATGGTGGAAAAATCGACACCCCATACAGCCCCGTAGGTGAAAAAATAAAACCGTTATAAGCGTCACAATAGGCCCATTTTATTAATAATTAATTGCCAATAACAGATTCTCTATAACATTAGAGAATCTGTGTAAACCTGCATATGGTTGTGTTCGGGCTGACCTATAGAATAATGATATTATGTCGCTTTTACCAGATAGTGCATTACGTAGACACAGGAACCCCCCAAACATTACCATTGTGCATGCACAAATTTTATGTCCTTTGAAAAATATTTGAACACTGACATATTTCATCAAACTGAGCACAACTGATGCAAACAGATCACAATAAAAACCAATGGAAATAAATGGGGAGTTTGACAGAACAGCTAGTTTGCATTTCCCTGTTGGCCAAATGGAAAAGACATGCAGAACTGAGGCGGAGAGTAAAACGATGGTGTGAACCTAGCCTAAGACAGAAGTAGCTCCTTAGGGCTTGTTCAAATATACTGTTCTCTATGATAATAGCAGGAGAGCAACAAGGAAAGATGGTGGTGCGGGATGCGTCAAATGGGAACACACTATGCTCAATGGATCTTGGATTTCCATTATTGTGTCCACCATTTTACCAGACAATTGTGTTGTATGCCACGCTATTTTGTCAGTAATTTTTGATTACTCTCTCATGGTTGCTCTGATTGCATGATTGAATGCAGATGTGATAATTCGGCCGATCGCACGATTAACGATTTTGAATGAACAATGTTTTTCTTATAATGATCAGCGTTTACACGGAACGATACATCGTATGGGAAAATCGTTTTGTGATTGTTTTGCGATCGCTTAAGCCTATCTCATACATAGGTGAAATCGTTGAAAGACTGTTTACGTGGAACGCATTGAAATACAACAAAGAAAAGGGTGCTCACCTCACAATTTGATATCAATGGGGGTGCAGCTTGGTGTTCAAATAAGTCAAACCAAAAAACAGAAACAAGCTAAACACCAAGATAGTGCACACCTCCAAAATAAAGTATATAATCAAATTTTATTTATACATGATTCAAAAAAACAAAAACAAAAACAAAAAACCCCAGAAAGAAGCACCATAACAAACATGATTAAAAACAATTAAAAAACCATATAGGTATATAAGCAATACAAAGTGAGAGAATATGATAGTCCTCTCACTACATCAGGACATCACCAGAAAAAACAAGTCCTTCCTCATGGTGAAAACAATATATATATATGATAGTATGCAAGGACTCTATCTTATTGTGCAGTATAATAAAATACACAGATTGGCGTGGAAATGTTATTAACAAAAATATAATTAAACCCAAACGTCACAACTAATTATCTATATATCTTCTACTAATATGTCAGTGATTATCACAAAGACCTCAGAACAACTTGGTGTAACTAAGTGCTAAACTATAAAGTGCTCAAGTGCTATAAACTAGGAAATGGTATAAATATACAAATGTAATAAAACGCCAGAAAGGTAAGCACAAGTATCAAGAAAGTACGTCTGATCACCCTATGACCATGAGATCCGGTGTCCTGACTGAGACCCAACGCGTGTCGTCACCGCAGTGACTTCATCAGGGGTGGAGTTTGATATGTTAGGGTGCCCCTTTTATACTTATCACAATACATTAAATCAATAATACAAATTTCAAATTATAGATACCTGTGTGGCCAAGTCGCCAGGAGCGTGTACCGAGAATCAGCAGAGCAAAATGGCACTGTCGGCGTCCCTCTGCTGAGCTGCGCATGAGCGGAACTTAGTAAATCACCTGATCCCGCATCTATGCATTCCACCATGCGTTTCAGCTATAATCAAAGAGTCCCATCAAATATGGCGCCGTCGGCGCATGCGCATGCGGAACCCCAAAATCTCACCCAATAATGACAACACTACGTCACATGGTGCGTTCCACATGCATTCCATGTACAAGGAAATGAACCTACACGGTGCGTTCCATAGTGCGTTCCAATAATGTAATTCAGGGTAACAAGTTGCGAACGATCAACAATGATTTGAGAAGTTGTTGAAAGATCAAAATGAACGATTTCTCGCTCGTCGCTTGATCGTTCGCTGCGTTTACACGTACGATTATCGTTCGTCCGTTATTCGACCGTTATCATGCAAATTCGAACGATAAATCATTCCGTGTAAAACCACCATTACATGTAAGTGTGCAGATAGTATGTGCTCAATATTCTCATGTAAAGCTATTTCAGGTTTCGCTGATTGAGTGAGAGCTCTTGTTTCTGCTGAAAGCCTTTCAATCACTCATTGTTCTGTCAGCAATGTTCTTGATGTCTATGCAAATGCCATTATTATTCCTCTAACATTTATGTCTATTCAATTGTTTCCGACCTGGTGTAGGAGTGTGTGATGATTGAATTTAAGTACATGACTACCATGAATGCACTATGAAGTTTTATCTTTATTCAACAGATAAAAGTCCATGGTTCAGAATAAAAACCATTATCCACAGGTATTCAAGTTTTTGTAGTGAATAAAAGAACAAAAAATACACAATAATTCACGGTGTAGTTTTCAGGGAATGCAAAAATCTTGCAGAATATATTGTAACCAAAAAAATGGGACCCTTGTGAAAAGTCTATATAGTTATGTGCTCTACTTCATATTGTCTGTGGGAGTTAATGAATACTTTATTGAACCCTATTTATTTTTCTGCTGTATTTGCCAGACACTTTTTGAAAGTTTTCTTTCCCATTATTATTAAAATCATTGTGGAGGTGGTATAACACCATATTAATAGCAGTATTATTTAGAAATTAAATGAAATCTGCCCATAAGGACTAGCTTAAAAGTCCGTACATTTAATACATTTCTCATCTGGCAGGGGCAGGGGGGAACATAACACTTTCATAACTCACCTCTCCCTGTGCCTCTCCAGTGCTGTTCCTCGGGGATCTCTTGCACTGCCGATGCCACGGCTTAGGTGGTGGATCGGCTGCTCAGCCACTCAGTGACTGGGACGGGACACCGCTGCAGTCACTGATTGGCTGAGTGGGTGGTCCATCAACTGGATCATGACATTATCAGAACTCGGGAAGAAAATGCCTTCTGGCAGGGGCCCCAAAGCCTGTAACGTGGTGCATCGTGGGCACAGGTAAGCAATGATTGTTTGTTATGTCCCCCCCTGCCCCTGCTGGCTGTGGAATTTTTTAAATGGCCGGACTTTTACTTTAAGTTTCTGTGTGATACTCTCCGCTAAATCAGGGTATCTATGTGTGAAACTGGCTGCTGAGTATCATGTGTTGGTGTCAGTGAATCTAAGATTATCATACTGCTCATTATAGCCAATATTTGATGTTAGATGCCTTCTGCTGGACCACTGTGTCCAAGACTATGTGCGATGTGGTACACCTCCAGTGTGGAGGTGACACGGACGGTCACTTGCCAGATGGTGAAGTGACACGCCAGTTCTATGATGGTTGGCCGAGATTTAGCCATGCCCAATAATGTTATGTTGTGACGCAAATGCCGGTTGGGCACACAAGTATGGTGGCACACCTGCTTTTATTTTAAAGGGCCAGCTATACTTTGTTCCCCTGTGGTCAGTGACCTGCCGGGCTGTTGCTGGGTCCCTTGGGTACTTATCAAGGTGGTGAGGAGTGGAATAGTGACCCACCCAGACTATCGGCACTGCCACCCACAGAATATCAGAATAGTAGAGAGGAGGATGTCGTGAGAGTCCCAACCCAAGTAGTACTGTGCTCTGCCGGAACTTCGGAGGTAGAAGAGTACTTGAGAAGAGAGAGAATACTTGTGCCTCTGTTTTGACTCATTGGTCTTTGCACCACCTATTGCCCACCAGTGTCTAGTGGCGTGTCCTAGAGGGTGACACAAGCCCCAGACCTTGTTATCTGGGATAAGCAGAATGCTGAGGGTTCCCTGCTTACACCCGTGCTGCGAGATAGAGTTCATAGGCTTTCAGCAACTTTGCTCTATCCGTATCAGTTCCTTTACTTGCTTATAAATACTGTGCTGCACTGTGTCTCTCCTGGACCACAGCGTGGGTTGGGATGATCCCTGACTTGTCTGCTATAGGGGAAGCTTAACACTGCATAGTGTTGAGTGGAGTTACTTGAGAAGAAACTGTAGGTTGCATGTGCCTAGGTCTTCTTCTAAACTGCACACTTAGACTGGGGACCTGGCAGGGGCCAGGGCCCAACTGGACTCCTGTAGAGAGCGTGCTAGCTGGTGTCCTTCCTCTACAGAGTCTAAAGACAAAAGACCCTACACTTCCTCTACCCATGTGACTTCCTTCCTACAGCCCCTGTAAGGTGTGATGTGAGTGGGTGAGGAGAGTGTATGTATGAGGCAAAGAGAGAGATGATAGGATAGAAGAAGAAAGTACTTATTGGCCTACAGATCCATGTGACACACAGATAAACCAGAACCCTTTAAGTACTACAGCTGTGCAATAACTGAATACACACACTTGCAATAGTGTCATCTTGTGGCTAAACTCTGGTACTACTTCATCACAACTTACACTGAAAAAGTACAGGCTTTTACGAAGGGTGTAACTAATAGCAAAGACCCTGGTGGGACACCACATATGATTTTTAATACTGTCTGCTGAGTCAGAGTCATCTAACACCATGATAATTAATTCTGCATATATGTTATATTTAAAACCCCTATTACACAAGGTGATTATCTGCCGAATTGGACGGATACCACTTTGTATAACAAAGACAACCATCAACCAAGGAGCGAGTAATCGTTCACTGTAATGTGTGACTGATGGTTGATTAAATGGGTACTCAGTATATAGAAAATAATAAAGATGTTCTATGCTTACCTCTCCATGCCCCCCCCAATGTCCTTCTGTTGTGTCTCTGTGTCCATCACTAACTGCAGATGCTGCCAGAACTTCTGAAGCCAATCACTGGCTCCGGCGCTGTCCCATCTTGGTCAGTGATTGGCTGAGCAGGCCGTCAATGCAGAGACTGGTTCAACAGCAGCAGCTGTCAGTGGAGGCTGCAGAGACAAGGCAGGAGGTCATTGTGGGAGCGTGGAGAGATAAGCATAAAACATCTTCATTATTTTACTTCTTAAAGGGGTACTCCAGTGAAATAAAAATAACCTGCAATGAAAAGGTTAGGTAAAGTTATATAACATTGCAATATACTTACCTAATGGATTCCTGCAGCTTGGTCTTCTTTTTGGTCCCAGCTCCTCCCCACAGGAAGTTGAAAATGTCAGGTCCTCCACCAGACTGTCGACCCCCGTTTTCCGCCGCCGACGATACGTCACTAACCGCCCTTCTCGTCTCTCCTGCATATGCCAATCACTCCTGGTCAGTCCGTGTCTTCCTGCTTTCCTCCGATTGGTCTGCAGTTGCAGCCAATCAGCTCCCTCCCTGTGCACTTGCTCTGTTGTGAGGAAGTGTCCTCTGTGTGTCACACAGGGCCTCCTGCAGAGATGACAGCTGGGAGCCCGGCATATCTGCAGACTTTCTGTTCCTCCAGGAGAGTCTCCCCTGTCACCGCACTGTCCCTAGGTAAAGCTGCCTGTAACCCGGCCTCCTGGCTTGATGTGACCCTCTCCGGTCAGGCATAGGGCAGAGTAACCATGTCAGCGTGTGGAGAGCAGGAAGAACTTTCTGCTGCTCCTCTCATTGTCCCCTACAGTCCACACGCTGACATGGTTACTCTGCTCTATGACTGACCGGAGAGGGTGACATCAAGCAAGCCTGTGTACACTGCAGATATAATAATTACCCCCCGAACGTGGTATTTCCTTGTATTACTGCTAATGGCAGCCTTTAGATTAGGGCTCTGAGGGCTGCAATAGAGCCATTGTAAGAGATCCTCTCCGGTCGGTGTGTGTGTGCGGCATACGGCTGAGTGTGCAGGAGACTCTGCTCTGACTGCACTGCGCCCGGTGAGCGATCAGAGGAGAGTCTCCTGCACAATCAGCCCTATGCTGCACTCCAGTACTGCACAGGGGCCCTGAGGGGGAGAGGGGCCAGCTGGGGACTGCAGCCACCTGTCAGGCAAGATGTGGAAGGGAAGCAAGCTCGGCTGGGGCTGGCTCTGCACACACGCTCTGCAATAGGTACTGTCACTCCCATCCCCCAGAGGGCAGCATCACAGAGCGGCCGCCTGTACTCCCCTCTCTCTCCTACGAACTGTGCTGTGCAGAGAGGAGCACAGTGCACGGCTCCATTACTCTGCTCCCCTCCCCCGGCAGTAGAGAGGTCTGCACATCCTGCTGATCAGAGCAGGCCCATCCCCCCCACGTCGGACTAAGGAGTAGAGCAGCCCCTCCCCCCAAACCCTCACCTGGAATGGAGCATCAGAGTGGGAGTGTTGTGCTGTGCTATGTGTGAGGTAAGAAGTGTATGATGTGTGTGCTGGGATATGTGTGATGAGGTAAGGAGTGTATGATGTGTGTGCTGTGCTATGTGTGAGGTAAGAAGTGTATGATATGTGTGATGAGGTAAGGAGTATATGATGTGTGTGCTGGGGTAATGTGTGAGGTAAGGAGTCTATGATGTGTGTGTTGTGCTATGTGTGATGAGGTAAGAAGTGTGCTGTGCTATGTGTAATGGAGTAAGTGTGCTGTGCTATGTGTGATGAGGTAAGGCATGTATATGTGTGATGAGGTAAGGCATGTATATGTGTGATGAGGTAAGAAGTATATGATGTGTGTGCTGGGATATGTGTGATGAGGTAAGGCGTGTATATGTGTGATGAGGTAAGGAGTGTATGATGTGTGTGCTGGTATATGTGTGATGAGGTAAGGAGTGTATGATGTGTGTGCTGGGGTAATGTGTGATGAGGTAAGAAGTGTATGATGTGTGTGCTGGGGTAATGTGTGATGAGGTAAGGAGTGTGCTGTGCTATGTGTAATGGAGTAAGTGTGCTGTGCTATGTGTGATGAGGTAAGGAGTGTGCTGTGTTATGTGTGATGAGGTAAGGAGTGTGCTGTGCTATGTGTGATGAGGTAAGGAGTGTATGATGTGTTATGAGGTGAGGAGTGTATGATATGTGTGATGAAGTGAGGAGTGTGTTGTATGTGTGATGAGGTGAGGAGTGTATGATATGTGTGATGAAGTAAGGAGTGTGTTGTATGTATGATGAGGTAAGTGTGCTGTGCTATGTGTGACGGTGCATCAAAGCGGCCCGTCCCCCCTCCCCCTGGAAGATGCATAAGAGCGGACCACACAACACCCTACTGCCCCCCTCCCCGGGACAGAACATCAGAGCGGGACCAGCAACAACACCCGCAACACCAGAACAGCGCATCAGAGTAGTCCCGGAAGTGTTGCAGGTGAGGGATACAGTTGCATACATACATACATACATACATGCATACATATTTCTCTCACTGTGTTATCTGTGCTGTTACATAGTACTGCAGGTGACATCTACATTATCTGTACTCAGAGATAGGCCGGGCTGTTGGGGTAGTGTGTCTGTTAGGATGGCGGCCAAGTGGGGGTAGTGTGAGGGGGGTCAGGTGGGATAGTGTGTGTAGGGGGGGTCAGGTGGGATAGTGTGTGTAGGGGGGGTCAGGTGGGGATAGTGTGTGTAGGGGGGGTCAGGTGGGGATAGTGTGTGTAGGGGGGGTCAGGTGGGGATAGTGTGTGTAGGGGGGGTCAGGTGGGGATAGTGTGTGTAGGGGGGGTCAGGTGGGGATAGTGTGTGTAGGGGGGGTCAGGTGGGGATAGTGTGTGTAGGGGGGGTCAGGTGGGGATAGTGTGTGTAGGGGGGGTCAGGTGGGGATAGTGTGTGTAGGGGGGGTCAGGTGGGGATAGTGTGTGTAGGGGGGGTCAGGTGGGGATAGTGTGTGTAGGGGGGGTCAGGTGGGGATAGTGTGTGTAGGGGGGGTCAGGTGGGGATAGTGTGTGTAGGGGGGGTCAGGTGGGGATAGTGTGTGTAGGGGGGGTCAGGTGGGGATAGTGTGTGTAGGGGGGGTCAGGTGGGGATAGTGTGTGTAGGGGGAGTCAGGTGGGGATAGTGTGTGTAGGGGGGGTCAGGTGGGGATAGTGTGTGTAGGGGGAGTCAGGTGGGGATAGTGTGTGTAGGGGGGGTCAGGTGGGGATAGTGTGTGTAGGGGGGGTCAGGTGGGGATAGTGTGTGTAGGGGGGGTCAGGTGGGGATAGTGTGTGTAGGGGGGGTCAGGTGGGGATAGTGTGTGTAGGGGGGGTCAGGTGGGGATAGTGTGTGTGTAGGGGGGGTCAGGTGGGGATAGTGTGTGTAGGGGGGGTCAGGTGGGGATAGTGTGTGTGTAGGGGGGGTCAGGTGGGGATAGTGTGTGTAGGGGGGGTCAGGTGGGGATAGTGTGTGTAGGGGGGGTCAGGTGGGGATAGTGTGTGTAGGGGGGGTCAGGTGGGGATAGTGTGTGTAGGGGGGGTCAGGTGGGGATAGTGTGTGTAGGGGGGGTCAGGTGGGGATAGTGTGTGTAGGGGGGGTCAGGTGGGGATAGTGTGTGTAGGGGGGGTCAGGTGGGGATAGTGTGTGTAGGGGGGGTCAGGTGGGGATAGTGTGTGTAGGGGGGGGTCAGGTGGGGATAGTGTGTGTAGGGGGGTCAGGTGGGGATAGTGTGTGTAGGGGGGGGGTCAGGTGGGGATAGTGTGTGTAGGGGGGGGTCAGGTGGGGATAGTGTGTGTAGGGGGGGGTCAGGTGGGGATAGTGTGTGTAGGGGGGGGTCAGGTGGGGATAGTGTGTGTAGGGGGGGGTCAGGTGGGGATAGTGTGTGTAGGGGGGGGTCAGGTGGGGATAGTGTGTGTGGGGGGGGGTCAGGTGGGGATAGTGTGTGTAGGGGGGGGTCAGGTGGGGATAGTGTGTGTAGGGGGGGTCAGGTGGGGATAGTGTGTGTAGGGGGGGGTCAGGTGGGGATAGTGTGTGTAGGGGGGGGTCAGGTGGGGATAGTGTGTAGGGGGGGGTCAGGTGGGGATAGTGTGTGTAGGGGGGGGGTCAGGTGGGGATAGTGTGTGTAGGGGGGGGTCAGGTGGGGATAGTGTGTGTAGGGGGGGTCAGGTGGGGATAGTGTGTGTAGGGGGGGTCAGGTGGGGATAGTGTGTGTAGGGGGGGTCAGGTGGGGATAGTGTGTGTGGGGGGGGGTCAGGTGGGGGTAGTGTGTGTGTGGGGGGGTCAGGTGGGGGTAGTGTGTGCAGCGGGGTAAAGTGGGGGTAGTGTGTGTGGGGGTAGGTGTATTGCAGGCAAAGGGGGGGGAACTTTATTACTATGGTGGGTACAGCAGGAGCATTATTACTATATAGGCATAGGGCACATGAGTGGAGGCATTTTACTATGGGAAACACAGCAGGTGGAATTATTACTATATGGAGGCACAGTAGACATTATTACTATATGGAGCAAAGCAGGTGGCATTATTATTACCAACATTATTTGCATTATTTGGTAGGGGTGCAAGACCACCTCTATGCTGCAATACACACACTGCTTCTTCCTAGTAACCCAAATCTTGATAAAAGCCCCCCTTCCTTCCCCAGCACTGAACTCAATGACCTGGGGGGGGGGGGCGGCTTGAAAAAGCTCTGAGTGACAGAGCGAAACGTCGCATTTGTGGGATCAATAAATCACGATTTTGATTGAATCCGGAGTGCCGTGGTGATTTACCTTCAGTAGATAGATAGATAGGAAGGAAGAGAAGAAGCAGCACTGCATAATGTTGTATTGGTGGTGCCAGCGGATCTTGATCCAGACCAGAGATCATAATAAGTATATAGCCAGAGAATCCATAGCACTCCAGCGTAGTGAAAAAGCTCAACAAGTTGTGGTTATTCAGTCAATTCATAGTGCAACACTCCAAGCGCAACGTTTCAGTGACTCTGTCACCATTTTCAAGCGTGAATACATGGTACAAAACTCAGGTACCGTATATTTATATACAAAGCACAACAGTGCTGTAAATCCTCTGCATAGATGGATAGATAGATAGATAGATGGATAGGGGATAGATAGATAGATAGATAGATAGATAGATAGATAGATAGATAGATAGATAGATAGGAGATAGATAGATAGGAGATACATAGATAATAGACAGACAGATAGGAGATAGATAGATAGATGGATAGGGGATAGATAGATAGATAGATAGATAGATAGATAGATAGATAGATAGATAGATAGATGGATAGGAGATAGATAGATAGGAGATAGATAGATAGATAGATAGATAGGAGATTAGGAGATAGATAGGAGATAGATAGGAGATGCATAGATAATAGACAGACAGATAGGAGATAGATAGATAGATAGATAGGAGATAGACAGATAGGAGATAGATAGATAGATAGGAGATACATAGATAATAGACAGACAGATAGGAGATAGACAGATAGAATCCCAGCATCTCGGCGGCTCTGTAGGGGTGGGAAATTTCACTACATGCTTCTCCGTCTGCTCCTCTGTGACTCTCCATCTAGTGTGGCTCCTCAGATTGCACAGCTACAACTCCCAGTATGCCATGGTGACATTACATGATGGGAGTAGTAGTTATGCAACCAGGAGATCTAAAGGTGGCTGAACTGCAACTCCCACCTTGTAATGTCACCACAAGATGAGGCTGGGGCTTTTAGTTATGCAACCAGGAGAGATCAAAGTTGGGAAACTACAACTCCCATAGAGTATTGTCCCTACATCAGGATAATGGGAGCTGAAGTTTTGCAACTTGGATTTCTCCTGGTTGAATCACTACAATTTCTATCCTCATATTGTGGTGGCGGTGCAAGATGGGAGTTGTAGTTCTTCAACCCGTGAGCACTCCAAGTTGAATAACTACTAGACCCATCATCATGTTGTGGTGACAGTACGAGATGGGAGTTGTAGTTCAGCAACTTGGAGCTCTCCTGGTTGCATACCTACAAGCCCCATCCTCATGTGGTGATGGTACATGATGGTAGCTGTACTAATGTACCCAGGAGAACTCCAGGTGGCAGAACTTCAACTCCCATCATGTAGTGTCATCACAACATGAGGATGGGAGTTGTAGTTGTGCAACTTGGAGCTCTCCTGGTTTCATCCCTGCAAGCCCCATCCTCGTCTTGTGGTGATGGTACATGGTGGGAGTTGTAGTTCTGCCACCTGAAGTTGCATAACTACTACTCCCATCATGTAATGTCACCACACCAGGTCATACTGGGATTTGTAGCTACGAAGCCAGTAGTGAAATACCCCTCTCCATACTATAGAGTTGCCAAGACGCACTGGGGGGGGGGGGGGGGGGGGTTGCTGAGGTAGAACGGCAGTGGAGGTGAGCACAATTATTCCTGCATGGTAAAACTACAGATATGTATTTACAACATGACCAGGTCAGCAGGGTTGTTTCTGCTTTTCTGTGAGGACAATCTTTACACACAAAGTATGTTGCTTAGCAACAGGATTGGCAGTTGGTCATGTGGTAGGGTAGTGAGGAGAAACAGAGGGGACCATAGAGAGGCAAGGGGACTCCTAGAGCGTCTTGACAGCCAGAGGGGAATATAGAGAGTCAGACTGAGCGCATGCCCTGGAGATGTTGATGAAACAGGAAGCAGATAAGTTTTTGATTAAATCAACGTAGGTACATGGGGGCTACAAAGGGGAGTTTAAAAAAAAAATAACACAACAAGACAATATAATGACACACCCTACAGATGTATGAATAAATTTGTTTTTTTTTCATGATCACCGGAGTACCCCTTTAAGGGTGTGTTCACACCTACAGGATCTGCAGCTGATTTTCTGCAGCAGATTTCAGTTAAATAACTGAACACAGCATCAAATCTGATGCTGTGTTCAGTTATTTAACTGAAATCTGCTGCAGAAAATCAGCTGCAGATCCTGTAGGTGTGAACGCACCATAAAGGGGTTATCCAGTGCTACAAAAAACATGTCCACTTTCTTTCAGAGGCAACACAACTCTTTTCTCCAGTTCAGCTGCGAATTGCAATTAAGCTCCATTCACTTCAATGGAATTGAGCAGCAAAACCCCACCCAAGCTGGAGACAAGAGCGGGGCTATCTCTGGAAGAAAGCGGCCATGTTTTTGTAGCGCTGGATAATCCCTTTAAAGCAAGGCCTGTGTTGACATTGCTTACAATGCCCGTGCAGCCCCGTCCACACGATTATTGAGCCATCTAATAGGCTTGGTAAGCGAGTGCCGATCTAGCAGACTTACAGCGAGAGTTGGGCCCACTAATATGGCCTTTGGTCTATCAAATTTATTATTGTAATAATAAGCCAGTGTATCTAAGCCCATGATATTTTAGATAGTACTGTATACACAATGTATCTAAGTTTAAGTGGGATACTGTTAGCTGATCCACTGGTCTTCGCCACTTCTCATATTGTGAGAAAATTGCATTTTGTCTTGTGAGGTGCGCCATTTTCTTCCCCCTGTGTATATCTTCTCTGTAAACTGTTGGGTGGTGACAGGCTGTCCCAAGTGTGATGCACAGAAAGGGAGAGCAGGGATAAGCAGCTGCAGATGTGGGGTCCGTCTTGCTCTTTTCTCTACTATTCGAATACATGAAATACAGGCTGCTCGAAGTGTAATGTACACGGCTAGAGTAAGACTTCAAAAGGAAAATAGGACCTGCAAAAATGTTGCTGCTCACAGAAGACGTACACTTCATAAAGTTTATTTGTAACTTCAGACAGGTACTTCTTCCATGGGCTACATGCAATTATAACAGATTAGGATACATGACATAAAGACCATTTCAGGTATAATATAAAGGGCTGGAAAGCATGGATAACCACCTGAAGATATGGGATCTGTCTCTCTCTGTTCTGGTACTTGGATACATGAAATACAGACAATACACCGCTAAAAGTATGTCTGTTTGGGTGGTCATGGGCCCCCCAGGTGCTCTGGGCCCCAGGGTACCACCCAAAATGGACCTATTATAATCCCCTACTAGGTGTGGTGATGCTAGCGACCCCGGTGTATCACACCCATTCTTTTTAAATGGGTTATTCCAGTCATACAGAGTGCGGGTAGATTACATCTGACACTAAGTTTCCTTGAAGCAACGTAAAGTTTTGCTGATCAGTTGTACTAAAAGAGATCACAGACCACTAGACTAGACTCTACTGACAAGGATCTTTGCAGTTTGACTTGCTGTTATTTTAGAGGAAGAGAACAATCGTACCAACAGGAGATTGCAATCAGCATCATCTCTAACTGGAGGCCTAATAGAGGATGGCAATGCCAAGGGAAGCGATTTCTCCAAACCTGGTCTAGTCAAAGAAGAAGAACGCAGATCGATCCTTGTAGCATGGACTGGAACAATGGTTACTTGATTAACATGACTATGAAATGTGAGGCTCTCAGAGGCAGTGCACTGGAATATGGATGTAGCATGCTCTCCCAGCAGGAATTCTTGAATTGAAGTAGGCCTCAGCAGGCTTGGGAAAGAGAAGAGAAAACTACCCAAAACCCATATAGTTGTGCAATTTTTTTTTTTTTGGGAGACGAAAAGAGAGGACAATATGCAGACTTATATTTATATTGACTATGTGCTGGCCTGTGCTGTGTCTTTTGCAGCAGAAGGAGGAGAAGCTTTACCCGTTCGGCTGCTGCAATTAACCCCTTACCCTTTTCCCCCCTTCCCTTCTAAGATCTATAAACAGGGGTGTCAAACAGGTGGATCTCCAGCTATTGCAAAATTACAATTCCCATCACCTGGCTGTCCAGACATGATGGGACTGTAGGTGTGAAAAAGCTGGAGGGTTTTACACCCACAATCTATAATGTTTTATTTTTATCTACTGTCATGTAAAGGTATCTTATTCTGCAACAAATTTTACTTTTTATTTGTCAATTCTTATGAGCGAAGAGGCGTGGAGAGAGAAGGTGCGCAATCCCTCCTATAGACAGCCTGTAAGACACAGAGTCTGGCGGAATTCTGCCAGTTTTACTCCGTGTGAACTGGCCCCATTACTATTCTTATAACGCTTTAAATAATTGGTCTATGGGGCCATTTCGACACTGAGGCCTGGCCTGAACAATGGATCGAATTGCGTGGGGAAGACGGGAGTTAATCCATCCACTAGACCACCATGGATGCGCTTTACAATGCATTTAATTGTCTTAATTAGCAGGTTTTTCAATCAAACCATGCCCAATAACTGCTGTGGTCCCCGGCTACTCCTCTGAACTCCTAGTGATGCCAGGACGTACATTTACGTCCTGGGTTGTCAAGAGTTTATAGTCTATTTTTATGATGTTATTGCCAGATAAAATGTAAAAATTTTTAAAGTGTCACTGTAATTATAACTTTTAAAATCTAAATCAACAGTAGTGATATAAAGTAAGTTTGCAATTTACATTCATAATTTTTTTTTAAGCTATCATGGCGAACAAAGCACTTCCTGTTTTCTGACTCTTTTTTTTTCTCAAAGAGTCAGAAAACAGGAAGTCTTATGTTTTTCAGGCCATCTGAGCGCTCACAGTGACAAGGCAGTCATGTAATTGATGGACACATTGAGCCGTGACTCTCTGTACTGGCTGGAATTCCTGTGTTTAAGGTAGCCTCACTAACACCGCATCGTAGCGGATCTTATGCTGCAGATACACAGCAGATTTGATCTAAATAACTGAACACAGCATCAAATCTGCACCATCAAATCTGCTGCAGATCTGCTGCGGATCCTGTACGTGTGAATACACCCTTGGGCTATGTTCACACATCGTAGGTGTTATAGAAATCATGGCCGTTGTTGGTATACACTACAGTCGGGATCCCTAGCGGTGTCGCAAAAAACTGACGTCAGTTTATAAATGGGTTAAATTTAAAAAAACAATGCACTATGGAAACTTTTGGGGGGTTCCTGTGTCTACGCAATGCAATATACAGTAAAAGCGACATAATACCATTATTCTATAGGTCAATCCGAACACAACCACATGCAGGTGTACACAGATTTTCTGATGATTTATTTATTTTTTATTGAAATCCTTTTTTTTGCAATTAGTTATTAATAAAATGGTCCTTTTGTGACTCTTTTAACGGTTTTAGTTTTTAACCTACGGAGCTGTATGGGGTGTCATTTTTTGCGCCATGATCTCTTCTTTTTATTAATACCCTATTTGTGTAGATCGTACGTTTTAATCACTTTATATAATTTTTTTTTTATATATATAATGTAACAAAAAAATCTGTAACCATGGTGCTTTTTTTCCTCTTTTAGTTTACACCGTTCGCTGTACGGGATGACGATTGTTATATTTTAATAGATCCGACAATTACGTATGCTACTGTATATAATATGTTTATTTATTTAATTATTTTTATATGTTTTATTTATCAAATGGGAAAGGGGGGATTTTAACTTTTATTGGGGGAGGGGCTTTGGGGTATTGTAAAAAACATTTTTACTTTATTTTTACACTTTTTAAGTCCTCTTGAGGGACTTTTACATACAATTATTAGATTACATACACTGATAATTGCTATGCCATAGGCGCTGATTGGACCGCACGGAGGGAGGTACGAGACCGCCGGTGGTCCGTGAAATCGATCTTGACCCCCTCATTTGTGGTGCATGCCCCCGGTGTTATATCGGAGGATCAGCCGGTTACTTGCTAGGTGGTTAGGTGTGACTCCACGCCGAAGGGGGTTGGCCGAGATACAGCCAGACCTTGGAGTGTTATTTCGTGACGCCAGTGCCGGGTGGGCACACAGGTATGATGGCATGCCTGCTTTTATTTGACAAGGCCGATTGTACCCTTTTCCCCTGTGGTCAGTGTCTTGCCAGGTTGCTACGGGGTCCCTTGGGTTAGAGTTATCACGGGTGGCCAGAGTGGTGTAGTGACCCTCCCAGACTATCGAATCTGCCCCCACAGAAAGGGGAAGTGTCCCAAGGTTACGGTTTGTGCTGTGTCGGTGGATAGGGAGAAATCACAGAGTCTCTTTAAACCAGAAGACTGGTTTACTTGAAGTTGCAAATGTGTAGCAGGTCATACAGATTCAACAGTATGTGGTTTCTCTTGATAAAGCACTTGATAACACACTTGACAATAGTTCCAGATAAATACTTGACAATACAGCAACCTGATCTATAGTAAAAGTGCAATGTAAGATATAGGCTTACCGACTGGGTAGTGTGCTGAGTCACACTAAGAAGCAGAGTAGTGGAGAGGAGGATGCTGTGAGAGTCTCAATCCAGGTAGTACTGTGTTCTGCCGGGATGTTGAAGGATGAGGTAGAATACTTAGCAGAAGAAGAAGACCTGTGCCCCTGTATTGACCTTTGCTTTGTCTTCACACCACCTTATGCCCACTAGACTTGACTGATCCTTCCTACACACAGGCCCCAGACCTTTTTACCTAGGATGAGCGGAATGCTGAGGGTTCCCTGCTGACACCCGTGCTGTGAGATAGAGTTCCTAGGCTTTGCGAAACTTTGCTCTATCCGGATCAGTTCCTAGCTCTTTGGCTTTTGTTGTGGATACTGTCCTGCTCTGTTACTTCTCCTACGGCATGGGTTTAGGTCGTCTCTGGCTTTCCTCTCCTAAGAGGTGTTTAACAGTGCATAGTGCTGTGTAGCGTTACTTGTAATAAAGTTGTTAAAGGTGTACTGTCTTGCGTCCTTCCCATACAGGGTTCTAGCTAAGACTGAGCTACTCTTCCTGTCTCCCACGTGACTTTCTGTCTCTAGCGTAACTAACGTGCCCTGTGAGTGGGTGAAGAGTGCAACAGAAGAAATAAGAAGAGAGTTGATAGGAGAGAAGAAAAACAGGTTTCTTCTGGTCTGCAGATTCAGGTGACACATAAAGAAACAATAACTCTTTACATCCTTCAGCTTTGCGGCTTCTAAATACACACATACAATACAGCGACATCTAGTGGTGAACTTTAGTACTACTTTCATCACCACACAAGTACTCTAAGTACAGACTTTTGCGAAGAGTGTACATAACTGTAACACCCGTGATAGGACACCACAAGTGTATGTGTGATAATGTATGCTGTATACATGTTGTATGTGTGATATATGTATTCTGTATGTTATAGGCTTGGTGTATGTGTGATATATGTATACTGTATGTTATATGCTTGGTGTACATAGTTACATAGTTACATAGTTAATACGGTTGAAAAAAGACACATGTCCATCAAGTTCAACCAAGGAGGGGATGGATACAGGGAAGGGGGAGGGGTGATAGGTTCTATACATATGCATTTATATTATTTTGCTCTAAGAACTTGTCTAGCCCTGTTTTGAAGCCCTCTACTGTTTTTGCTGTGACCAGATCCTGTGGTAGACTGTTCCACAGATTCACAGTTCTCATGGTAAAGAAGGCTTGTCGCCTCCGGAGATTGAACCTTTTTTTCTCCAGGCGGAGGCAGTGCCCTCTTGTCCTTTGAGGGGGTTTTACCTGGAACATCTTTTCCCCATATCTCTTGTAGGGGCCATTTATATATTTAAATAAGTTAATCATATCTCCCCTTAAACGTCTCTTCTCCAGACTAAACAAATGTAATTCTTTTAATCTCTCCTCATAACTAAGATGCTCCATTCCCCTTATTAGTTTAGTTGCCCGTCTTTGTACCCTCTCCAGCTCTAGAACATCCTTTTTATGAATCGGGTTCCAAAACTGGACGGCATACTCCAGATGTGGCCGCACCAAAGCTTTATAAAGCGGTAATATTATATCCCTGTCCCGAGAGTCCATGCCTGTTTTAATGCATGACAATATCCTATGATATATGTATACTGTATGTTACATGCTTTGTGAATGTATGATATATGGATACTGTATGTTATATGCTTGGTGTATGTTACACACATGTGTAATGCTAAGTTCACATTTCCACCAGGGGTCTCTGTTGGAGAGTCTAACCTTATTCACCCATAGTAATCCTAAAAAACGCATACATGATATATCTCCTCCATGTTTTTCTTATATATGTTGAAATAATCGTGGACACCCTCTTCCTGTTCTCACCAATCTTAGATGTTCTGCAAAGCATTTGTAGAGGGGTCTGATGTCCTATGTAGAATGAACCACAATCACGTATTACTGAGTATACTACATATGTAGTCCTACAAGTAATAAAATGTCTTATAATAATCTACGGCTGAATAACTAAGTCTGGAGGGGATAGACATAGGTTACTGTTAAAAAAAGAGATTTACCAGTCTTATTGGACGCCTAGCAGAGCACCATCTGAGAAGATCCAGGTGAGCTGACTAAATCCTCCTATTTATCTGACTAAATATCCTAGTTTTGCGTTGTAATTTTCTAGACAGCAATGCAGGCAGGCAGCTTTATGTCCTGACCATTTATAATTTAAAAATACTCACTCCAAGGTTCTTAGAGCAGAAAAAGATTAATATTTACAGCACACTTATGGAATAAGTCCCTCAGTCTATGTACTTTTACTGACTGCTTTGTATCGCCATAAAGGAACATTTCACATCTAAAGAGAATTCATTGCTCTTTCTTTTGTCATTTGTTGATTTTAACAATCCCTTTACTATTATGAAATGTGGCTAAATGGATTACATTTTCTATTGAATTTATATTTTTTAGGCTTGTAAAAGAAAACATTTGTGGATGGCTTGCTGAAATATTGGAAAGGATGCCACTGGAGTACATCTCTGGTGGTGTTAATCTGTTTCAGTGTGGTGGAATATTCTCAAACGTTTACAATGTCTTCTACCATATAAAATATTTCTCCATACTGTGATAATAATTTACAGTTGTGCTCAAAAGTTTACATACACTGGCAGACGTTCTGCTTTCTTGTCCTTTTTTCAGAGACTAGGAATGATAACACAAAAACTTTTTTCCACTCATGGTTAGTGGTTGGGTGAAGCCATTTATTGTCAAACTGCTGGGTTTTCTCTTTTTATATCATAATGACAACCAAAAACATCCAAATGACCTTGATCAAAAGTTTACATCGGTGACTGGGGCCTGATAACATGCACAGAAATTGACATAAATGAATGGTTTCAATGGCTACTAAAGGTAACATCCTCACCTGTGACATGGTTGCTTGTAATCTGTATGTGTGTGTGTGTGCATAAAAGCTGAGTGAGTTTCCGGGATCCAGACTAAGGCTATGTTCACACAAGGTTTATTTTTGTATAACTACGGCCGTTGTTGCCGATTGCAACAATGGCCGTGATTAATACTAAAATATATGTGCTGTTGCCACCTATGGAATCCCGGACAAAGTGTATACACATGGTATACACTCCGGCCGAGATCCCTAGCGGCGCCGCAAACAACTGGCATGTCAGTTTTCTGCGGTGGCTATTTATTGAATAGCGGCCGCAGAAAACCCTGTCAGTGTACACTGTTGAGCGGAGAGTTCTGATGCGGGCGCGCACGGATGCACCCACATCAGAACTCTGCAGCCCTAAAGATCATCCGGCCGGTACTGTCAAAATTGTGCATTTTTGGATATATCAAATGCAGAAAAAATGTAATAAAAAGTGATCAAAAAATCGCACATAGGCAAACAAGGTACCGATAGAAAGTACAGATCATGGCGCAAAAAATTACACCTCACAGAGCCCCATAGATCAAAGAAGAAAAGCATTATAATAACTTATAAGGATGGGAAGAGAGCAATTTTAAATACATTTAGCTTTTTTTTTTTTTAAAAGGTTTTAATTTTTTAAAAGCCATCAAATAATATAAAAGTTATGCAAGTTACATATCGTTCTAATTGTACTGATGTTAGGAACATAGATAACATGTCAGTTTTACCATGGGGCAAATGGCATAAACGCGAAACTCCTTGAAATCAAAACAAATTCCTTTATTTTTCAATTTGACAGTGCAAATGATTTTTTCCCGGTTTTGCAGCATATTTTCTGGAAAAATGCCAGTACAATTAGTTTCACAAAATATAAGGGCTCATATGGGTCTCTAGATGAAAAAATGCAAGCGCTATGGCCTTTTAAATATAAAGTGGAAAAAGCAAAAGTGCAAAAACGAAAATTTGCTTTGACCTTAAGGGGTTAATGAGACCGGCCGTTCGTGACATACAGCGTGTGAACATAGCCTTACACTACATGGAAAATAAAGAATGAGACAAAAGGACAGTAGTTGTTTCCCAGAAGAAGAAGAAGTAGAAGAAGAAGAAGAAGAAGGGAGGAATGCACAGTAAGAACATAGATATTATTTTGTCCAGAGCCTTGTTCTGCATAGGGAATTGAAAAAAAAACCCATCAACAAGAGAATAATCTAGCAAGGAAAGTTAGTGGTAAAAGAGGAGATACCTGTTACCAGTCAGATTGTGGGTAAGCCATTATGTGACATAGACGTCCTTGAAGAAATTAGTTGTCAAGCTATGCTAGGGCTTTATGGGGAATGTAAGGTGCAAGTCTAAAGGTCCTATTAGACTAAGCAATTTTAAACGACTAATGATAGACGATTGCAAATGAGATTATCATTAACCTGAAATCGTTCACCATAATACACAGAACGATAGTCATTAGTTATGATTGTTACAACAGTTGTTACTACGATTGTTTACTCCATCTGATCCCAGCAAAAGAAGAAACGATTTGGAATTACACCCAACTATTAGTGATTGAATGCAGAATGCAGAATTACAGCGAACAAAGGTGGAATTACAGTAAATGATTAGCGAACGATAAACAATGATTTTAGGGTCAGACATAAATCAACGATCAATGACACACGAACAATTTTTTAATTGTTGCCTGCAAATACACGGAACGATTAACGTTTAAATTAGAATGATATAACGATTTTTTAAGCGATATTCGTCCTGTGTAATAGGGCTCTAATTGTCTGGGTAAGTGATTTCCACAGAATATTCTAGGTACTGGTATATAGTTCTTCAGATATTAAGTAATACATCCCCCACCCACACAGAGCTCTTACCAGATTTTCTTTTGAGAGTTTGTAGGTAGGACTGTCAATCATTCTGAAGTAGGACTCACAGGCTTTCTGTACAGAAATTCATGGAAACAAATAACAGAAAACTAGAAAAACAAGTTTCTCTAATATTACCAAAACCCAATCTTAATTTTTCTACCTTTTTAGCTATACAGTGGTACCTTGGTTTAAGAGTAACTTGGATTAAGAGAATTTTGCAAGAAGAGCTCAGAATTTTTCAAAATTGTAACTTGGTTTAAGAGCATTGCTTTGGTTTAAGAGCTCCCTGTACTGGGTGGGGGAGGGAGTGGGGGAGGGGCATGGTCTGCACAGGGTGGTCTACAGCACTGTACTCTGACCCAGGAAGTCTCCCTTAACTTTCAAATCATGGCAGGTCTGTCAGCCCTTGTGTTTCCCATCCTCTCCATTCCTGCAACAATGTGCCTGCACTCACACTCAGGTATACACACTGCTGCTATAATGTGCCTGCACTTACACTCAGCCATTCACACTGCTGTAAAGAAAAGTTTCTGTCACTGTCCTCCTGCACAATTCTGTGATTCTCACTTCCTGATTGGTCTATGCTGAACACACACCCCTTCCCCATTGCTGTCATGTGACCACGCAGACCTCTGACAGCAGCCCTGCTTCTCTACACTATCCTATTGTACTACCCTACTGCATTATGGGGATTTGCAGTTCCATCCTGTATCAGCAAACCACTGCTGTTTTTTCAGGATTGTGCATTTACTATACTATTGCTTTGGTTTAAGAGTAGATTTGATAACAAGCATGGTCCCGGAATGAATTCTGCTCGTAATCCAAGGCACCATAACATAACATGTTAAAAAGTCTGGTAGCTGAGACCTGAACTACAATCTTACTTTCTTTGTCTTCATCTACATGAATAAAGCCATGACCAGGTGGGGTCCAATTGTCTGGGAACCTCATTAATCCTAAGAATGAAGGAGACATAGACCCGAATTTATCAATCTGTAGGAAACACGAAAAAAGGTGTAATTTGGCCATAGCAAACTTTCACAGCTCATGTTTAGTTTCACCAGAGTTTACTAGCCCCTTCATGACTCAGCCCAAAATGGCCTAAATGACCGGGCCAATTAAAATTTTTAAATTTTCAGGAACAAGTGTACTTTATAATGGCACCTCATTGTATCATAAAGTATATGATAGAATTCCAAAAATATTATTTATGGGGTGCAACTGAAAGGAAATGCAATTTTGTAACTTTTGGGAGTTCTTGTGTCTACATAATACACTTTATGGTAAAACTGACATCTTTATTCTATACGTCAGTCCCAACAAAACAAGGCCATGTTTTCATAGCTTTTCTAGTGTTTTACTATTTTTTTCTTTTGCAAATAATTATTATTACAATTTGTCTATTGTGACTCTTATAATGGTTTTATTTTTTCACCTACGAGGCTGTATGGGATGTCATTTTTTGTGCCATGATCTCTGGTTTTTCTAAGTATATTTTTGTAGAACAGACATTTTGATATCTTTCTATTAACCTGTTCAGAACCAAGGACGTAACTGTATGTCCCTTTTCTCGGCACCTTGTCTCTCAGGGACGTACAGTGATGTCCCTGGATTACGCTTGGCGCAGGAGCTTTGTCCGTGCCCTGCACGGCGGGGCCCGTCTGCCAGAGATAGCTGGGCACCCACCGCATCTGCCACAACCCGTGCCAGTGCTAGGCAGTTAAACCTATAGATGCTGCGATCAGGCCGATCACAGAACTTATAAAGCAGAAAAGAGGGAGAATCTTCCCTCTATTCCCATTTGGGCTGTACGGAAGCAATGGTACATCCCTGATGGTTGCTATGACACCATCCCTGAAGCCTCCAGTGTCATAACTGCAGTGGCTGATCAGCTTAGCAGATCAGGTCAGCTTAGCCTATTACAGGCACATTACAATGCAGATCTGCATTGCAATGTAATGTGCCTGTAATCAGGCAATCAAATAGTCCCCATGGTGGGACAGTAAAATAAAGTACGACAGAATACACAAAACACACACACAAATCAATAAAGTACAAAACACATAAAATCCCCATAAATAAAAAGTGCACATATTAAGTTTTGCCACGTGCGTAATGATGCTGGCAATACAATATCACATGATTAAACCTGCAGCTGATATGTACTGGAAGTGTCAGGCTGGGACCCAGAGACACAGGACAAGTGAAGCCCTAATGCTGGCACCCGCCCCACTGTCCCTTCCTCTTGGAGTTGTCGGCTCCTTAGCAGGTCGGCCCCAACAGAGACTACAGCCCCCAGCATACACTATAGAGCTGGCTGGCGCGCCTTTAGCAACCGGCTGGGCCGGTTGTCTGGGACGCCATTGGCATGTAAGGGGGGGGGGGGGCACATGCTCCGGCAGTGCCGGGAGCCGGGCACGCAGGTTGGGGGGGGATGAGCCTAGAGGGTCGCATTAATTCTAGAAATACTGCAGACGTTTTCATGCTCAGTTTCTTCTCATGTACAGCCCTGTGAATTTTATTAGCTAGTACTTTTCACAGATGATTGTGATTGCAGTCATTATTTTCGTAGTGAATGCTGCTAATATCTTAAAGGGGTTATCCAGCGCTACAAAAACATGGCCACTTTCCCCCTACTGTTGTCTCCCGATTGGGTGGGGCTTTGAAATTCATAGTTACATAGTTAATACGGCTGAAAAAAGACACATGTCCATCAAGTTCAACCAAGGAGGGGATGGATACAGGGAAGGAAGGGGGAGGGGCGATAGGTTCCATACACACGCATTTATATTATCTTGGTCCAAGAACTTGTCTAGCCCTGTTTTGAAGCCCTCTACTGTTTTTGCTGTGACCAGATCCTGTGGTAGACTGTTCCACAGATTCACAGTTCTCATGGTAAAGAAGACTTGTCGCCTCCGGAGATTGAACCTTTTTTTCTCCAGGCGGAGGCAGTGCCCCCTTGTCCTTTGAGGGGGTTTTACCTGGAACATCTTTTCCCCATATGTCTTGTAGGGGCCATTTATATATTTAAATAAATTAATCATATCTCCCCTTAAACGTCTCTTCTCCAGACTAAACAAATGTAATTCTTTTAATCTCTCCTCATAACTAAGGTGCTCCATTCCCCTTATTAGTTTAGTTGCCCGTCTTTGTACCCTCTCCAGCTCTAGAACATCTTTTTTATGAATCGGATTCCAAAACTGGACGGCATACTCCAGATGAGGACGCACCAAAGCTTTATAAAGCGGTAATATTATATCCCTGTCCCGTGAGTCCATGCCTGTTTTAATGCATGACAATATCCTGCTGACCTTAGAAGCAGCTGACTGACATTGTTTACTGTTCTGTAGTCTATTATCTACAAGTACACCCAGATCCTTCTCCATCAGTGACTCTCCCAGAGTAACTCCCCCCAGGACATATGATGCATGCGGGTTATTAGTACCCAGGTGCATAACTTTACATTTATCCACATTGAACCTCATTTGCCAAGTGGACGCCCAAACACTCAGTGTGTCTAAGTCATCCTGTAACATCTGCACATCCTCCATAGACTGTACTGTACTACAAAGCTTAGTTTCATCTGCAAAGATATAAACATTGCTGTTAATTCCTTTCTCAATATCATTAATAAACAAGTTAAACAGAAGAGGGCCCAGTACTGACCCTTGGGGTACACCACTTATTACCGGGGACCATTCGGAGTAGGAATCATTGACCACCACTCTCTGGGTACGATTATTAAGCCAGTTTTCAATCCAGTTACACATTAAATTTTCCAAACCGATAGACTTTAACTTACCCATCAGACGTCCATGAGGAACTGTGTCAAACGCTTTTGCAAAATCCAGGTACACGATATCCACAGCCGCGCCGCCATCCAGGCTTCTACTTACCTCTTCATAGAAACATATTAGGTTGGTTTGACAGCTTCTGTCCTTAGTAAAACCATGCTGGTTATCACTTATAATACTATTAGCCACTACATATTCCTGGATGTAGTCCCTTATAAGCCCCTCAAATAGTTTCCCCACAATGGACGTTAAGCTTACGGGTCTATAGTTACCTGGGGAAGTTCGAGAGCCCTTTTTGAAGATCGGCATTACATTTGCCTTACGCCAGTCCCTCGGCACAATACCAGTAAGCAAAGAATCACGGAATATTTCATACAAGGGTATTGAAATTACAGAACTGAGTTCCCTAAGAACTCTGGGGTGCAATCCATCAGGCCCTGGAGCTTTGGTTACATTGAGTTTGTTTAATTTATCTTGGACCATATCTATAGTAAACCAGTTCAGTACATTACATGTGTTAGCAGCACTGGCCCCACCCACCTCAGTACTGGCCCCACCCACCACAGCTCCATCCTCTTTTGTATATACAGAACTGAAGAACTTATTAAGTAACTCAGCTTTCTCCTGATCCCCAGTTATTAATTCCCCATCACCATTATTTAGGGATCCTACATGCTCTGACCTTGGTTTTTTTGCATTAATATATTTGAAGAATTTTTTGGGGTTTCTTTTGCTTTCTATAGCTACCTGCCTTTCATTGTGAATTTTTGCTGCTTTTATTACATTTTTACAGGTTTTGTTGACTTCTTTGTAATGTTTAAATGCTACAGCTGACCCCTCTGATTTATATTTTTTAAATGCCCCTTTTTTCTCATTTATAGCCCTTCTAACCTCGGTTGTGAGCCATGTGGGATTGGATTTTAACCGTTTATATTTGTTACCCATAGGAATATATTTGGCAGTACAGTTATTTAATGTGGATTTGAAGATTTCCCATTTATTAGCTGTATCCGTATGTGACAGCAGCCGCTCCCAGTCTATGCCCTGAAGTTCTGCCCTTAACCCAGGAAAATTGGCCCTTTTAAAATTAAGAGTTTTTGCCCTCCCAACATGTTTTTCTTTTCTACACTTTAAGCTAAAAGTCACTATATTGTGGTCACTATTCCCCAGGTGTTCATGGACAGTGACATCCCCAACCAGCTCAGCGTTGTTAGAAATAACCAGATCCAACAAGGCATCACTTCTAGTTGGCTCCTCCACAAACTGGCCCAGAAAATTATCCTGCAGGAGGTTAAGAAATTCCCTCCCCTTTGTGGTTTTAGCTGAACCGTGACCCCAATCTATATCTGGGTAGTTGAGGTCCCCCATTACCACTACTGTCCCCTCCCGGGCAGCCCGCTCTATTTGTCTATTCAACTGGCCATCTACCTCCTCAGTAATGTTGGGGGGTCTATAGATTACACCAAGAATAATTTTTTCACTCTTTACCTCCTTCTGTAGTTCTACCCATAATGCTTCCACATCATCACAGTCATCTCCCACTATTGCATCTTTTACACTCACTTTAATATCATTTCTGACATACAGACATACTCCTCCTCCCCTTCTGCCCACCCGGTCCCTTCTGAACAATGTAAATCCCTGAATATTGACAGCCCAGTCATGTGAGGAGTCCAGCCATGTCTCAGTCACACCAACCACATCAATGGACTCCTCCAGAACCAAGGCCTCCAGCTCCCCCATCTTGCTGGCTAGACTTCTGGCATTAGTAACCATACACTTTATATTACCATTGAGTTTAACCGATTCATTATAAGAAATGGGATTTATTACTGTGCTGTGGCTACAATCATCCTCACTGTTCATCCGCAACATATGGATCTCCCTATGCACTGGTCTTATCCTCCCCCCACAGGACCCTTCTCCTCCCTCCTCAATGTTCTGTCCCCTCTCTAACCTATCTGCCACTCCATTACATACTACATTGTCCTCCCTCCACATCCCTAGTTTAAAAAACCCTCCACCCCTTCTAGGATTCTCTCCCCCAGCACAGCGGACCCCCTTCCATTAAGGTGCAAATTATCTGCGGAAAACAGATTGTACCCCAATGAAAAGTCAGTTCAGTGCTCTAAAAACCCAAACCCTTCTCCTCTACACCATGACTTGAGCCATGCATTTAACTCCCTAAGCTCCCGCTGTCTTTCCTGCGATGCGCATGGCACAGGCAGTATTCCAGAGAATACCACCTTGGAGGTCCTCCCCTTCAACTTAGCACCTAGTTCTCTAAAATTATTTTTAATAGACCTCCACCTACCTTGTATCCTGTCATTGGTTCCCACATGGACCACGACAGCTGGGTCATCCCCAGCCCCCCAAAGTAATTTATCCACCCTTTCCACCACATGCCGAACCCTGGCACCAGGGAGACAGCAAACCATTCGGTTGAGGCGGTCTTGGCGACAAATTATTCTATCCGTCTTCCTGATTATAGAATTGCAAACTGCACCTGAACTGGAGACAAAAGTAGTGGGAAAAGGGGCCATGTTTTTGTAGTGCTGGATAACCCCTTTAATATTAGTATCCTGCTGGTTGAGCATATATCATTAATAAGCTTTATGAGTTAATATGATTTGCCAAATTGCCAGTAAAACATACTAGCAGTCAGTGATTTTTTTTCCTACAAGTTTAAAATAATATCTATGGCAACAACCCTGCAAATATTTCAGTCCAAATATGTGAGATCATAATGAAGTTGTAAACCTTTGTCTATTAACCCCTTAGTAACCGAGCCAATATGAATCTTATAGCCCAAATTGGACATGGAACTATAACTTTTTTTTATATATAAAATGTTATGTCTAAATAGCCATAAGAGGGTTTATTTTTTGTTGGGCTAGTTGTATAACTTACCAATTAAATGTAGAATAAAAATATAATGTTTTGTTTTTCTTTGCATATTAAATTTGTGCCATTCATAATTCTGTGAAAAATAATATATTGTACTTTTATTTTATGAGACTTTTCTTTGTTTTTTTTTAAATAAAATAATGTATGTAATGAATATTTTATAATATTTTATGAAATTTTTGTTGTACTTTTTAACTAGCCTCATAGGGGGGATCCGCAGAATTATTACATTCTGGAGTTTTGATTTGACCATGGAATGTAATGAGTTAAAGGGGTTATCCAGTGCTACAAAAACATGGCCACTTTTCCCCCTACTGTTGTCTCCAGTTCAGGTGCAGTTTGCAATTAAGCTACATTTACGTCAATGGAACTGAGTTTCAAAACCCCACCCAAACTGGAGACAACAGTAGGGGGAAGTGGTCATGTTTTTGTAGCGCTGGATAACCCCTTTAAATTGGCAGGAACAGAGGTTTCTCCAGTTCTGGCAGGACTCCAATTTCATACTGACAGCTGAGCTTCTGCAGTCACTGAGGGGTTAAAAAAACTGTTAAATAGTCGTGTGTTTTGGCTGTAGTCTAGGAAGATAGATAGATGTCTTGATTTATTTTGCTAGTGTATTTCCTATTTTCCATTGTATGAATTTCGCTAGCATTATGAACAATTTGCTATAAACATAATAGTGCATAAGGAAGGTGATTTATCAAAGAGACATACAATTGCTTGATAATGTGTTGTCCTATTACATGTTCTTCATTGAAAAGGATTTTATTAGTAAAAGAGTTGGTCATGTTAGGAAAAAACTGGCTTTAACCTGACACAAATATTATCAAGAAACATAACCTAAGTATATATTAATAATTAACATGAGTTGTTTCTCTACCCTGTCATACATCACTGAGTCCAGCAATCACTCATATAGTAGCTGCCGGCAGTATTTTTTTATCCTGAAATCTTAGATAAATCTACCAATTGCTGCTCCTGTAAGGTTCAGTAATAACAGTAAGTGTTACAGCTATTTATTCATGGGGATGAACAGAAAAGAGAAGGAAAAATTGAAAATGTAATTATATGTTACCAATGTACAATATCTAATATATTTAATAACTGATTTGGGTTTTTTAAAATAAATAATTTATAAACAAGGATGACGGTTGAACAGCCTTACTCTACTGAAGAACTAGACACAAACGTGTGTGTGTTATATTGAATATAATGTGCTATATGATATACAGTAACTAACAACAAAGAAAAATCAAGCCTGTTATTTACAATAAAAAAAAGATTGCTCCGTCTTATTTCTTATTATGTACTTACAGGCTGGATTCACACGCTGTAACTGTGCGGCTGTATTTTTTATGCGGCTGTAAATGTGCGGGTGAAACTCCGGCCGTGGGAAAAAATAGACATGCGGCTCAAAACATACGGTCATTTACTTGGAAATCTGGTTCAACTAAAAATAACAAATAAAATGTTAAGAAAGTGATGCAAACACCTCTGGATGCATCTGGGAAAGCAGGGAAACAGTTTACAGGAATCGCTATTACCGGGGTTTGCGATCCTCTGCACTATAGCCGATGTCTTTCATGGTTAATATATTGAATTAATAAAACACATTTTCTGTCTAATAAAGTCCCTTTTATTGTTCAATAATTAAATGTAAACGATTCCATCATTTTGCAATTAAATATACTGTTAAAATAAATATATATATAAATAAATGTATATTTATATATATATTTATTTTTTGACAGTATAAGTATAATTTAATTGCACAATGATGGATTCGTTAGAATTAAATTATTGACCAACGAAACTGAATTTATTTAAACGAAAATTTGTTTTCTTAATTAAATATTAATTAGTACAGGAAACTCCATAAGCCGGTAATTCATATGCCGGCAATAGAGCATTCTGTACTAATCATCACTTAACTTTAATGAAAACATCAAATGTTTCTTCTAATTATGTTATCACAATAGCATTATTAGAAGAAACATTTAGAATTATATGTGCGCTCAGCTGATTGGCTGTTCGGCTGAGCGCACATATAATGAGCCGGTCCGCAGTACAGTGACTTCATTGTGCTGCGGACCAGCGAAGAGGACACATCGGGGTGAGTATAGAGCTCTCCCCACCCCCTCCCCGGCACTGCACCCATCCCAGCAAGGAAGGGGGGGTCACTTAACCCCTTCCTTGCTGGGATGGGTGCAGTCTGACATCAGTCTGGCCCCCAGGGGGTTAAGGGGGATGCAATACATCCTCCCTTAACCCCTTGGGGGTCAGACTGTAAGCAGCGATCTGTAAAGATGCTGCATACTGTAAGGAGCACAACACCGCTCACAATGATGGGTGTTGTGCTCCTGTTTGTGTGTTTTTGTGTGTTTCTCCCTTTTTGTTTTTCAGATATCGGTATCCTGGGGATTACGTCGGATTCCATGGACTACGTCGATGACCAGCGTTTTTTTAATGTTTTTTTTAATAAAATGGTCAATGAGGGGTGTGGGGGTGTTTTTATTTGAATAAAAAAATTTGTAAACTTGTGTCTTGTCTTTATTTCTTTACTTTATAGACTTAGTAGTGGAAGCCGTCTAATAGACGGAATCCATTACTAAGTCGGGGCCTAGTGTTAGCCGGTATAAAATGGCTAACACTAACCCCCTATTATTACCCCAGTACCCAATGCCACCAGGGGTACTGGGAAGAGCCGGGTGCCAGTGGTCCCGGAGCGTCAAAATTGGCGCTCCTGGACCGGGCGGCAGCAGGCTGGTAAGATTTAGGCTGGGGAGGGCCTAAACCAATGGCTCTTCCCACCCTGGTGTTACCAGGCTGCTGTCGTTTGGTTTTTAACCCGGCTGGTTATAAAAATAGGGGGGACCCTATGCGTTTTTTTTTTAAATAAATAAATAATTAAAAAAAAAAACGCATAGGGTCCCCCCTATTTTTATAACCAGCCGGGTTAAAAACCAAACAACAGCAGCCTGGTAACACCAGGGTGGGAAGAGCCATTGGTTTAGGCCCTCCCCAGCCTAAATCTTACCAGCCTGCTGCCGCCCGGTCCAGGAGCGCCAATTTTGACGCTCCGGGACCACTGGCACCCGGCTCTTCCCAGTACCCCTGGTGGCATTGGGTACTGGGGTAATAATAGGGGGTTAGTGTTAGCCATTTTATACCGGCTAACACTAGGCCCCGACTTAGTAATGGATTCCGTCTATTAGACGGCTTCCACTACTAAGTCTATAAAGTAAAGAAATAAAGACAAGACACAAGTTTACAAATTTTTTTATTCAAATAAAAACACCCCCACACCCCTCATTGACCATTTTATTAAAAAAAACATTAAAAAAACGCTGGTCATCGACGTAGTCCATGGAATCCGACGTAATCCCCAGGATACCGATATCTGAAAAACAAAAAGGGAGAAACACACAAAAACACACAAACAGGAGCACAACACCCATCATTGTGAGCGGTGTTGTGCTCCTTACAGTATGCAGCATCTTTACAGATCGCTGCTTACAGTCTGACCCCCAAGGGGTTAAGGGAGGATGTATTGCATCCCCCTTAACCCCTTGGGGGCCAGACTGATGTCAGACTGCACCCATCCCAGCAAGGAAGGGGTTAAGTGACCCCCCCTTCCTTGCTGGGATGGGTGCAGTGCCGGGGAGGGGGTGGGGAGAGCTCTATACTCACCCCGATGTGTCCTCTTCGCTGGTCCGCAGCACAATGAAGTCACTGTACTGCGGACCGGCTTATTATATGTGCGCTCAGCCGAACAGCCAATCAGCTGAGCGCACATATAATTCTAAATGTTTCTTCTAATAATGTTATTGTCACAACATAATTAGAAGAAACATTTGATGTTTTCATTAAAGTAAAGTGATGATTAGTACAGAATGCTCTATTGCCGGCATATGAATTAACGGCTTATAGAGCTTCCTGTACTAATTAATATTTAATGAATAAAACACAATTTCGTTGAAATAAATACAGTTTCGTTGGTCAATAATTTATTTCTAACGAATCCATCATTGTGCAATTCAATATACTGTCAAAAAATAAATATATATATAAATATACATTTATTTATATATATATATTTTTTAACAGTATATTTAATTGCAAAATGATGGATTCGTTAGAAATAAATTATTGATCAACGAAAGTGTCTTGATTACAAAGAAAATGTGTTTGATTAATTTAATATATTAACTATTAGAGGCATCGGCATTCGGCATCATTACCGGCTATTTTTGAAGTACTCCGTACGGACCGCCTGTCAATCCACGGCCGCATATTCAGCCGCAAACAATGGTCTTGTTCATTTTTTACGGGTCCGTTTACGATAGGGCCGTAGATTCATACATAGTGTGCACTGTGCAGCCGTATATCCTATACTTCCAAGCATACACACGAACCACCAAAAATACCGCCGCACAATTACAGCCGCAAATACAGCCGCACTCTTACAACGTGTGAATCGAGCCACAGACTGCATACTCAATTTTTTTTAATAAGAGAATAGAAAAATACATAAATGACTGCAGATGTCACTCACCACCTAATAAACAAAATAGAGAGCCAAAGATATAGGGAGAACATATATGAGGAATTTATCAAGACTGGCATTCTCATATGCTTGTCTTAAATTAGACCACGCCCCCTTTTTTGGCCAGATTCACTAAGAGGCACACACCTCCCCCTGGCGTATGCCCTGGCTGTAACCTTCATAAATGTCCCCCATAATGTATAGTTGAACTTTTTGGGGGTGGGGGGTGGGAACAAAATAGTAATTTCACAACTGTTTATGTTTTTATGTTCACACATTTGTTTTTGGCCATATTTTTGGATGACTGTCACTTTAAAGTAAAAAGTCTGCCATATTTTGTAAATTATAGCTGCAGTGATCAAAATGTGGTCATCATTTTTCCTCAAAATGATGTCTGTCTATAAATACGTCAGAAGCCAAACATTTTGTGAAAACTGCCTTAGGATGTCTACTATGCAGTATAAATAGCATGTTTACTAGAGATTGTTATGGTTATGGTAAAAGCAAATGTTTGTAGTATTTTTTATGCTAGTTACTCCATATAAAACAAAAGCTTTGTTTTGTTATGCTAGTTACTACATATAAAACAAAAGGTTTTATGAAACGCAAAACGTTTGTGTGTTCTTGCCAACAACTTTTTAGTTTTTCTATTCATGGTGGCACATTAGAACATCTTTTTTGCATGACACTTTATAGTTTTTATACGCACATTACATCATATTAATATAAATAAAAAATTATATATTAAATTAAGTGTATTATTACACGGAACGATAATCGCCCGAATCGGACCGATTCTCCTGATTATTGCTTCGTGTAGTAAATACAACGATCAGCCGATGACAAGGATCATAGGCTGATCGTTGATATAGGTTTGAACCTATAATTGTCAGGCGCTGACCGCGCATCGCAACGTGTACTAGTGGTGCACGGCCAACGACTGACGATTTACATTACCTATCCAGGCTGCAGGGCTCCTCTTGCGGTCTTCTCCCCGGGTCCCTGCAGCCCTTGGTAAACGATAATCGGGCCATATAATAGGCCCAGTAAACGAGGGCCGATCTAGCAGATCGGTGCTCTTTTACAGTTATTATCGGGCCTTCATTGGCCCATGTAATAACACCCTAAGTCTAATGGTGTGTTTACATTGAGATTTATCTGACAGATCTTTGAAGCCAAGGCCAGAAATGGATTTGAGAAGAGGAGAAATCTTTCCTTTATGGCCTGTTCCCTGTATATAGTCTGTTCCTGGCTTTGGCTTCAAAAATCTGTCAGATAAATCTGTCTCTGTGAAATCACACCATTAGCCCTTTTCATTTGGTTGGAGTGAAATCCAATGTGACTCTACAACAACATGCACATGTGGATTTTGCTGTGTATTTACAGCATATTGATGATGAAGTCCATGTGAGATTTGTGCCCCAAATCTGCTGTGTTTCATGATACCCTAAGGTTAACATGCACATTTTTATAAATGCATCATTACTGAATTGGGACTATTTACATGCAGAAAACACATAGCATAGGGCCCTGTACAACTGTCACTTTGTTTCATCTGTATATCCCATAATTCTTGTTAACCTCCCACTCATAGATCCTGGGGATGCAGATGCAGTATCAAAGGGAAATTAGTGTGATGTAACACACAAAAATTAAACCATCAGAGAATTCATGAGTTGAATTAACCCGTTCTTGTGTTTCAAGAAAAATGTATTTGAATGCTTTGAGATCATAATGAGCCAATAAATTCTATAACTGAAATATCATATTATTACTATATAACATTGAACCATTGCCTACAGTGTGCTTTAGTTAAATTATCATTTTCAATTGCTTATTACTAAATTACTTTATTACTTCATAAATTATCATTTATAAGATGCTATAGATACTAGCCTGTCTTAAGTTTAAAGTGATTCCTGTCAGCCTCCTTACTCCGCACCATCCACAAGCTTAGATGCTGCACATTCAACATATACCTGAATAAGACTTGTCTGTGTCTGCTTCATGCTCTAAAATTGCTTCATTTCATGGGTGGACTGGGTCACCTAGGCAGGGCACCATGGCAGTTGAGCACTCTCCCCAGCAGGAAGAGGAGGCCTAAGGGCCCTATTCCACCTGACGATTATCGTTTGCATAATCATTAACGATTAACGATCTCAAACGACCGCTATTGCGAAAGAACTGAAAATGTTTACTCATTTCCATGGAATGATAATCGTTACTTATGATCGTAATTGCGATAGTTTTTTCCCTATTGCGAACGACTGAACAATGTCTTATTCAATGCAACGATTTGCGAACGTTTTGCGAACGAGCAACGATAAAAATAGGCCCAGGTCTTATAAAGCGATCAACGATTTCTCGTTCGGTCGTTAATCGTTAACTGCATTTCAACCGAACGATTATTGTTTAGATTCGAACGATTTAACGATAATCTGAATGATAATCGGGCCCTAACTCCCGTGAACCTCGCCTAGGTGACATTGTCCACTGATGAAATAAAGCAAGATTAAGGGGGGTGACAGACAGTATCACTTTAACTTTGTACTACCTTTCTGTCGTTCTGCCTTCTTCTTTCTACTGGTAGTTTGAGGCAGTTGCTATAATTTATACACAACATACGTTGAATTGCAATGAATGGAATGACGGCCGGAGCATATACACATAGTATACGCTCCAGACGGGATTCCATTTGGCCACAGGAAAAACTCACATGTCACTTTTCTGCGTCCGCTATTCATTGAATAGCGGCCACAGTGAACCTGTCAGTTCACACAATGCACGCTCCATTGTGTGCAGCGGGGAATTTGGATGCGGGAGCACACTCATCCAAATTTAATGGTAGTAAAGATAATCAGGCCTGTACTGCAGTACCGGGGATGATCTTCACTAACACCAGCCGTTCTGTGATCTGGCTGGTTCACAGAACGGCCGGTGTTATACGCCATGGAAACATGGCCTAAAGATGTAGATGTTTATTGTGGGCAACTTTGTTTCTCTGGTTTCTAAAGCTTTCTCATTTCCACTAGAAGGACTAAGTCCAGGGTTGCATTAGGGACTTGTTCAGGAGAATGAGGGTTATTCTGTTTGGTCATAGGTTAAAGTTCAGAGACTAGGTTAATGACAAGTATTTAGGGCCAGTCCTTATGTTCTTATTTTGAAATCTTCTGCTTTATTCTTGACTCGGGCCATTATCTTATGTTTGTGTCACTCTCCTTTCCATCATCTCTATTTACAGTCATTTTTTGAGGAGTTGCTATTCTTGTTCCTGATAGCTGCCACTATTGATATGTGCTTTGTATGTTTTAACTACCTGTTTTTCATACAATTTTGCTTTCATGTACTGTACATTCTGGGGATAGCTGAGTACTGACACAACAAAAACCTAGGAAAAGTAACTGCTATAAGTAAAGCACAGTCCTACTGTTAAGTGACCAACTGGCATAATGACAGAATAATTTATACTAGATAGCGCTTATCTTTCACACAGTTATGTGGCTATGTTCACACTATGTTAAAATGACGTCCGTCTCACATAATAATGTCCGTCCTTGCACAAATAACGTCCCTTATTTTTTAAAATACATCCAGATTCTACACAATGATGGCCATTATTTTTACATAGTGTGGACCTAGGTGTATCCAGTTATTTAGAAGCACAAGATTGAAGCAAAATATTGATACGAGGTATTGCATATTACCCCACAAAATTTAAACATACGGTACCCTATACCAGATGCTTCTAGAACAGTGCTTCTCAAACTGTAAAGGCAGGTCTCGCCTAGCTGTTGGTGAGGCCCAGCTGGGGAGCCAGTTTTCACAAAAATAACTATGATGAGAACAGTCATTTAGCGATTCGCAAAAATCTCCATTTTAGCAAAATTATTAATTTATTTTGTACTTGCTTTATTAGCATATAGAGCTTAGGAGACAGGTGAAAGGTAGCCCTAGCATTATTTTCAGCTTTTGAATGGACTTTCACCACAGACGGAGAGGCCCAGACACCCTCTTGACAAGTCTGGTGAGGCTCCAGTAGAAAAAGTTTGAGAAGCACTATTCTAGATCAACTGACTTCAAACTTCCTGTAATAGTGTTATGTATATAAGTGTACATATGGCAAATTTAGCATCTAAAGTAAGTATATTATGACATTAGCTGCGGTCTCAGGTGCTGATACTAAGGGAGATCATTACAACATTTGAGCACTGATTGATGACAGATGAATTTGGCAAACAAATACATAAAGAAAAGGGAACAGAAGGCTTCTAATAAATGGAGAAAATATTTTTTATATATATAAATGATATACATAAGGGATGACTGCTGCTATGTGCAGCAGACAGACATTGCTAATTACTGACACCAGTGGTTTTGCTGATGTCACTCATATAACCATTTAAATTCTGTGACCAATAGCAATTGTGTCATTTAAATGTCCAAATGATAGGTGCTAAACCTTTCAGGTATCCGATCGAAATTGGCAGGAGTACTGTAAGAGCGGGTAATGCTCTGATGGGGATAAGACTCTGATGGGGATTTGGAAGATGGCAATGCATTTTGGGAATTGTCATACTAAGCAACTGCTCCACCAGGTTTGGTTGGTTTCAGTATTGAGATATACAGTTAAGCAATGCCATATGCTTCTGCAGCATGTTTTTTTTTAACTTGATGTTGGAGTACCCTTTAAGTCAGCCATATCTGGACATACATTTTGTGATATGTTGTGCCTTCAAAAAAAGGTAACAAAGGACTCATCTATATGTGTGGGAAGTCTGACTGGCAAAAGGTTTTGCAGTCGTATCTTCAGCATGCTACAAGACACTATGCTTTCCGACACTTAGTTTCTCTAACATATATTAGAGTCAGAGATCTCTGTTATAAGGCCAGATATGTTATCTTGTCTCCATGCTTGTCATTGATCTTTTGCTGCCCATGATATGAATACTAAAGGGGTTATTCAGTTCAATGTAGTAGTGTATTCTGCCGGAATTGTAGTGTAGAGAAGAGTAGGTGAAGAAGAATATTCATACTCATGTATAGATAGTTGACTATCTGACCGCATCTGCCCAACCAGATTAGAGAGTGACAGGTTGAGTAGCACGAGCCCCAGGCCTTTACAACTGGATATACCCGACTTCCCGAGGCCTCTCAGCATACCCGTACGCAAATCAGTAAGATACTATTTCCTGTGCTTTGTCTTACTGGAGACCTGTTCCTTGCTGTGGTAACTGTCCTGACGGTTATCCTTCCTGTGGGGTTTAGCAGTGCATCATAAGAACAGTCTCTCTCATAATGAAATCATAAGGAAAATCTCTCTCTTCTATTTCTTAGTCCCTCCACTCCTCTACTACTGACAAATGACATCCCACCAGGAACTTACTACGTTTATAAAGGGGAAACAGGCTATAACCTCCTATTGGTAGAACTATACAGGATGGAGGAGAGGGAAGAAGTGTAGTTGGTGGAAAACTGTGTGAGACACCTGCACCTGTGATTGGTCACAGGTGTTGTTGTGAATACAACAGTACAACAAGTTAACCCATTCCCTTCAGCTGTGCCCATACAGACAGTTTATTTAGGAGAGAGTAATACACCTAGTGGGGAATACACTAACAGCAGCCTTATCCCCTTTGTGTAATACCTGACAGAGATACTTTTCCCAGGTGGTATAAAGACTTAGTGGACCACTTGTACTGGGACACTACACATTCACTTTAATAAAACTGAGTAGCAAAACCCTACCTAAACTGTTTTTGTAGTGATGGATAACCCCCTTAACTTAATGGTTTCTCTCTCTTGGACAACTTTTGAACGGTACTACTAACTACCCACGGTCATTTCAACAAACTGCATAGATCAACAGCATCAACTAGTCTAAAAAACTTTGTAGCGTACTGTATTAGAGAAAAATACCTTTTTAGTCTTTCATCAGGTTTCCTTCCTCTCCTTCCCACCGAAATGTATCATTCATTATGTAAAACTGCTGAAATCCATCTCCAGAAGAAAAAGTTCACTAAAGGATATTGTTACATGCTGTCCATAGATGTTTATGGAAAGAGGAAAAAGGAAAAGAGGGTAGTGGCTGGAGGTAGAGACAGTTACAGTAGCAGCTTGTAATAAGTGATATATCAATTAGAGGTAGCCCTTAGTATAGCCTGGTGGCACCAGTAGTGGGAAGATCTCTGCTGGATAGTAATTTGGTGGGAAACTGTGTAGGTCAGAAGCCAATGAAAGGTTCTGTGAAAGGGAGAAACTGTCCGAAACCCATTGGGAACTGAGAGACATGTATGGACCTGTGGGAATTAGCACAGGTCAAAGGATAGGGACCTGAAACAGTTTCCAAGCTATTATAATTTGCTAACATATTTTCTAGTAATGTTTAAGGGCCACCGTGTGTAACGCCTGGAGTAGTGGATCCACCGGACCGTCACTAGCGATAGCACTAACCTCACCAGGGAGCAGAGTCTAAGGGGCCGCTGGTTTTCACCAGAGCCCGCCGCAAGGTGGGATGGACTTGCTGCGGCAGGCGACCCCCAGGTCGCTACCCCTGGCTTGGTTGCTAGTGACGGCAGGCGAGGCGTGGCTGGAGCAGTAGGCAGGAGATAGTGCAGGCAGAGGACTGTAGACGTGCTCGCAGGTGGCGGACAGGACTCAGGAACAATGGGAAGGCAGCGGGCAAGGACTAGGGACAAGGGCTGAAGACAGGAACAAGGGACAAGGACTAAGGTCAGGAACAACAGGGAGCTGGGCAAAACGCTATGGGAAGCATGTAGAGGCTCCAACCCCTGTAGAGGGGCAGGGCTGGAATTTATAGGAAGTGATTAGCGCACCTTCCAATAAGGGACGGACTGGCCCTTTAAATCTGAGACAGCCGGCGCGCGCGCCCGAGGGGGCGGGGACGCGCGCGCCGGCCGGCACAGCGGGTGACGGGAGCGGGGCAAGGTAAGGCGCCTGTACATGGACCCCGGCAGCTGCATGGAGAGGTCGCGGCGGCGGTCCGGAGCACGGGACGCCGCCGCGGCCGTAACACCGTGTGACTGTAACGACTAAATATTTGTGCCAAAGTGAGACCTGCAACAACAAAGATGTCTGTTCAATGGTATACAGTAGGGATGGTCCGAACCGAGTTCGGTTCGGGTTTGCACGAACCCAAACCCTCGGCAATGATTCCCGCTGTCCGCCCGCTCCGCTGAGCGGGCGGATCCAGCGGGACGACCGCCTGGAAAACTGGGATACAGCCATAGCCATAGGCTGTATCCCAGTTTTCCATGCGTTCCTCCCACTGTATCCGCCCGCTCCACGGAGCGGGCAGACAGCAGGAATCTGCTGCCGAGCGTTCGGCAGGATCGGACCATCCCTAGTATACAGTAAAGTTTAGCAAACTATTGTCTATTTAGATTAAATTGGTCTGTAATTGCTAAAGGCAAGCTATTTTTAAGCTGATAACTAAAGAATTCATAAACGTTGTAGTCATAAATTCTTGCATTAAAGTTGCACATTTTTGCGCAATCATTCCTGATAAAATTTGTGTCTTTTGTTTGCTGGTCCACCTTCCCAGTGAAAAATGAAATCTTATAATTATGGCTAGTCTAAGGCTGTGTTTCCACATATGCATTTGGAGTGCATTTTGAATGCAGTGGAAACCATGCCCCGATTTCTCCCCTAATAGCCTCGCAACATTGTGTGCCTTATAGGCAAGGTTTACTTAATTTGTATGACCTTTTACTTTTTGTACAAATCTACTCCAGCTCTGAGAAGTCTTTTTTTTGTTTTTTAATGCGACTTTGTGTGGATTTATTTACACTGCATGTGACTTTCTGTAAGTTATTCAGCATTATTCAGTGTTATTCACCTATGTGTCTAGGGTGTTGGTGCAGACAACAGAGATTTTCCCACGACCAAAGTCCAGTGACTAACTATTTGTGCGCTTACTTAGTATATAGTATAAAATCATATACTAAGATAATATATGTTTGTTTTTTTTAATAATATTTAACCCCTTAACGACATAGGGCGTAAACTTACGCCCTCGCGCCCTGGTACTTGGCGCATCAGGGCGTAAATTTACGCCCGATGATTCCCCGATCGCTGCGTGTTCGCACACAGCGATCGGGGAAGATGGCCTGCTATAAATCATAGCAGGCCATCATAGCTTCTCGGCACGGGGGGTGGTTAACACCGCCCGTGCTTACGATCGCCGCTATAGGCTGATCAATTCAGATCAGCCAATAGCGGCGATCGGAACCTTTCCGGGTCATCGGTGACCCGATGACCCGGAAAAAAAAATGGCGGTCGGTGCTGTCCGAGGACGGCACCGACCGCCATTACTGTAAAAAGTAATGGTGGTCACCGTGCCACCGGCCCGATCGCCGTGAACGGCGTTCGGGCCGGTGGCACGGCGATCAGAGTCCCACAAAATAATAAATACCTGCCCTGGACCCCTCAGCTAGGTAGCGGAGGGGTCCAGAGCAGGTATTTGTACATTACTCACCTGTCCCGGGGTCCTGATCGGCGTCTTCCGGGTTCCGTCTTTCTGGCGCGTCTTCGGATCTTTCCGGCGGTCCCCGTCGTCTTCTTTCGGCTATTTTCGGCTCCAGCCTCGTCATTTTCCGGATTTTGCGCTCTGCTGCCCTCTAGCGGCTGATATGTGTAATACACTTATCAGCAGCTAAAGGGATGTTCAGAATGTAGAAAAAGTGTTTTTTTTTTCCTAATTTTTTTTTTTTCTATTTTCCGCACCCTATCGCCGCTGAGTGTTGATCAGCATCGCACGAAAGTGCGCTGCTAATCAGCAACTCCTCCTTTTTGGCGTAGGGTGTTTTTTTTCTATATCCTACTGCCACGGTCTGCTGATTAGTGCCGCACATAAGTGCGGCATTTATCAGCAACTCCTTTGTTGGCGTAGGTTTTTTTTTTATACTTACTGTAAAAAAAAACACGTAAAAAACACTACATTACACCACACTACATTGAATAAAGTTTGAGACTACACCACTACATACCCCATATACCAATCCCCGTATAAAGATGGCCCTCAGGGTGTTTTCGGCGTCAGAGGGATACGTTATTATTGCCTCCGACACCGAAACAGCCAGTGAGGATGAATGGGGGGGATCCTTCTTTCCTCCATTCATCCTCATCATCCTCATCATCCAGTGACGTGTCTGGGGGTAGCGTAGCGTACGCTGCCCCCCAGACACGTCTTTTCTGCCAGTACCGTCCCAATAAGAGATCACGGTATGGTGTGAAATTCTCTAAACTCTGTGAGCGTACCTCAGGGTACACTTACAGATTTAGGGTACGTGCACACTGCGGAATGGAGATGGATAACCCTTTGTGCATTCTGCAGCTGGCACCCGCCGGCGGACTGATGCGGGCGCATGTCTCTACCCGTGTCATAGACTCCATTCTATGCACGGGCGGATTCCGTCGTCCATCCAAAGAATGAATACGTTGGACGGAGAGCGGAATCCGCCCGTGCATAGAATGGAGTCTATGACACGTGTGGAGAAGTGCGCCTGCATCACTCCGCCGGCGGGTGCCAACTGCGGACTGCACGAAGGGTTATCTGTCGCGATTCCGCAGTGTGCACGTACCCTTAGAGTGTATGTAGGAAGGGACACCCGAATGCAGCCCCCAAATGCCCCCAGATGCCCCCCCCCATCCTCGGAACAAGTGGGAAGATCGTCCGGGAACTGATTTTCCCACTGCTGGATAAAGGTCACCACCTGTACGGGGATAACTTTTATACCAGCACCCCCTCCTCTGGTCTCTCGCTGCCCGAGCTACTGTAGCTTGCGGCACGATCCGAACATATCAAAAGCAGTAATAGTGCCCTAATATTTAGCAGCCATGGAGCGGCCCCAGTGCTTCTGGATATGAAGGACCCCCTATCGCACCAGGACAACATTTTCCAGGTGACGTCCCCCACACTGGAGAAAGGGAGACCCCAGAAGAAGTGCAGAGTGTGGGGTAACAGGGGGATCAGGAAGGACGCCATTTTCCAGTGTGACACCTGTCCTGATCCCCCCGGCCTCTGCATACTGGATCGCTCCAAGGCGCACCACACGTCATTGGGGTTCTACATTATCTAAATTCTGTCCCTTATTCCTATTTCAGGGGTCACGTTGATCCGGGGATTATTCTGATCGCCATTATGGAGTCGGGAAGGAATTTTTCCCCTGTGATGAGGCTACTGTCGTCTGCCTCATGAGGGTTTTTTGCCTTCCTCTGGATCAACACAGGTTGAATTTGATGGACACCTGTCATTTTCAACCTTATAAACTAATAATTGGCCTAATACCCCCAAATAAATTAGAATGGTCCCTTTTCCCCAGCTAAGTAGGTATGGCCGCCATTCCCATTAGAGGATGCCATGATGCAATTACAAAGCCTCTGTGTGGCCAGGACAGTAGAAACCCCCCACAAGTGACCCCATTCTGGAAACTACACACCATAAGGAATCTAACAAGGGGGGCAGCGGGGATATGGCCCCCTGGTGACGGCCACATTTGGGACGTGAAAATGAAAAAATGGTATTTTTTATTTTCTCGGCACATGTTTTACGTAAGTGACTGTCACCAGTGGGGTCCATATCCTCACTGCACCCCTTGTTAGATTCCTTATGAGGTGTAGTTTCCAGAATGGGGTCAATTGTCGGGGGTTTCTACTGACCTGGCAGCACAGGAGCTTTGTAATTACGACATGGCCTCCATCCTCCATTCCAGCCTCTAAATGGCGCTCTGTCCCTTTGGTGGCTTGCCCTGTGCCCATATGGCAAATTATGCCCACATATGGGGTATTTTCATACTCAGGGGAAACTACCCTACACGTTTTGTGTTCATTTTCTTTTTTAACCCCTTGTGGAAATGAAAAAATCAAGGCTAGACCAACATTTAGTGTAATTTTTGTAAAATTTTTACTCTAAATCAATAATCTTGTCATGATTTTTTCATTTTCACAAGGGGCTAAAAGATAAAAAAAAACAAAAAATGTGTAGAGCAATTTCCCCTGAGTACGGAAATACCCCACATGTGGACATAAAGCGCCATGCGGGTGCAGGTTAAGCCTCCGAAGGGAAGGGAGCGCCATTTCGTTTTTGAAGGCTGGATTTGGATGGAATGGATTTCGAGGGGCCATGTTGCATTCAAAAGGCCTCTGTGTTGCCAAGATAGTTGAAACCCCCCACAAGTGACCCCATTATGGAAACTACACCCCTCAAGGAATGTAACAAGGGGTGTAGTGAGCATATGGACCCCACTGGTGACGGGCACAAATGTGGAACAATGTGACGTAAAAGTAAAAAATTTCATTTTTTCACTTTCATGGCACAAATGTGCCCGTCATTGCAATTAAATATACAGTTAAAATAAATATATATACAAATAAATGTATATTTATCTATATATTTATTTTTTGACAGTATATTTAATTGCACAATGATGGATTCGTTAGAATTAAATTTTTTAACAAAGAAACTGTATTTATTTCCACGAAAATGTGTTTTATTAATTAAATATTAATTAGTACAGGAAGCTCCATAAGCCGTTAATTCATATTCCCGGCAATAGAGCATTTTGTACTAATCATCACTTAACTTTAATGAAAACATCAAATGTTTCTTCTAATTATGTTATGACAATAGCATTATTAGAAGAAACATTTAGAATTATATGTGCGCTCAGCTGATTGGCTGATCGGCTCAGCACACATATAATGAGCCGGTCCGCAGTACAGTGACTTCATTGTGCTGCGGACCAGCGAAGAGGACACATTGGGGTGAGTATAGAGCTCTCCCCACCCCCTCCCCTGCACTGCACCCCTCCCAGCAAGGAAGGGGGGTCACTTAACCCCTTCCTTGCTGGGATGGGTGCAGTCTGGCATCAGTCTGGCCCCCAAGGGGTTAAGGGGGATGCAATACATCCTCCCTTAACCCCTTGGGGGCCAGACTGTAAGCAGCGATCTGTAAAGATGCTGCATACTGTAAGGAGCACAACACCGCTCACAATGATGGGTGTTGTGCTCCTGTTTGTGTGTTTTTTGTGTGTTTCTCCCTTTTTGTTTTTCAGATATCGGTATCCTGGGGATTACATCGGATTCCATTGACTACGTCGATGACCAGCTTTTGTTGTTTTAATTTTTTTTAATAAAATGGTCAATGAGGGGTATGGGGGTGTTTTTATTTGAATGAAAATTTTTTTTAACTTGTGTCTTGTCTTTATTTCTTTACTTTATAGACTTAGTAGTGGAAGCCGTCTAATAGACGGAATCCATTACTAAGTTGGGGCCTAGTGTTAGCCGGTATAAAATGGCTAACACTAACCCCCTATTATTACCCCAGTACCCAATGCCACCAGGGGTACTGGGAAGAGCTGGGTGCCAGTGGTCCTGGAGCGTCAAAATAGACTCCTGGACCGGGCGGCAGCAGGCTGGTAAGATTTAGGCTGGGGAGGGCCTAAACCAATGGCTCTTCCCACCCTGGTCTTACCAGGCTGCTGTCGTTTGGTTTTTAACCCGGCTGGTTATAAAAATAGGGGGGACCCTATGCGTTTTTTTTTAAATTATTTATTTATTTAAAAAAAAAAACGCATTGGGTCCCCCCTATTTTTATAACCAGCCGGGTTAAAAACCAAACGACAGCAGCCTGGTAAGACCAGGGTGGGAAGAGCCATTGGTTTAGGCCCTCCCCAGCCTAAATCTTACCAGCCTGCTGCCGCCCGGTCCAGGAGCGCCAATTTTGACGCTCCGGGACCACTGGCACCCGGCTCTTCCCAGTACCCCTGGTGGCATTGGGTACTGGGGTAATAATAGGGGGTTAGTGTTAGCCATTTTATACCGCCTAACACTAGGCCCCAACTTAGTAATGGATTCCGTCTATTAGACGGCTTCCACTACTAAGTCTATAAAGTAAAGAAATAAAGACAAGACACAAGTTAAAAAATTTTTTTATTCAAATAAAAACACCCCCACACCCCTCATTGACCATTTTATTAAAAAAATTAAAACAACAACCGCTGGTCATCGACGTAGTCCATGGAATCCGACGTAATCCCCAGGATACCGATATCTGAAAAACAAAAAGGGAGAAACACACAAAAAACACACAAACAGGAGCACAACACCCATCATTGTGAGCGGTGTTGTGCTCCTTACAGTATGCAGCATCTTTACAGATCGCTGCTTACAGTCTGGCCCCCAAGGGGTTAAGGGAGGATGTATTGCATCCCCCTTAACCCCTTGGGGGCCAGACTGATGCCAGACTGCACCCATCCCAGCAAGGAAGGGGTTAAGTGACCCCCCTTCCTTGCTGGGAGGGGTGCAGTGCTGGGGAGGGGGTGAGGAGAGCTTTATACTCACCCCGATGTGTCCTCTTCGCTGGTCCGCAGCACAATGAAGTCACTGTGCTGCGGACCGGCTCATTATATGTGCGCTCAGCCGATCAGCCAATCAGCTGAGCGCACATATAATTCTAAATGTTTCTTCTAATAATGCTATTGTCATAACATAATTAGAAGAAACATTTGATGTTTTCATTAAAGTAAAGTGATGATTAGTACAGAATGCTCTTTTGCCGGGAATATGAATTAACGGCTTATGGAGCTTCCTGTACTAATTAATATTTAATTAATAAAACACATTTTCGTGGAAATAAATTCAGTTTCGGTGTTCAATAATTTAATTCTAACGAATCCATCATTGTGCAATTAAATATACTGTCAAAAAATAAATATATAGATAAATATACATTTATTTATATATCTATTTATTTTAACAGTATATTTAATTGCAAAATGATGGATTCGTTAGAAATAAATTATTGAACAACGAAAGTGTCTTTATTACAAAGAAAATGTGTTTTAGTAATTTAATATATTAACTATTAGAGGCATCGGCATTCGGCATTATTGCCGGCTATTTTTGAAGTACTCCGTACGGACCGCCTGTCAATCCGGGGCCGCATATTCAGCCGCAAACAATGGTCTTGTTCATTTTTTACGGGTCCGTTTACGATCGGGCCGTAGATTCAGACATAGTGTGCACTGTGCAGCCGTATATCCTATACTTTCCAGCGTTCGCTTGAACCACCAAAAATACCGCCGCACATTTAAAGCCGCAAATACAGCCGCACAGTTACAGCGTCTGAACCTAGCCCCCACCTGTACAGGTCCCTAAAATATCTGATTTTGAAATTTTACTGAAAATTTGGAAATATGCTGCTAATGTTTTAAGCTTCCTATTGTCTAAAAAAAATGAAAGATCGTTAAAGAAATGCCGCCAACATAAAGTAGACATGTTGCTAATGCTATTTAATATATAATTTATGTGGTATAACCACTTTCTGTATACACAAAAAAGTTTCAAAGTTGGAAAAATGCAGTTTTTCACTTTTTTTCACATTATTTGGTTTTTTTTCATAAAGATTCGTTATGAGTATCGACTCCAAATTACCAGAAATGTAAAGTACAATATGTCACGAGAAAACAATCTCAGAATCAGCCGGATAGGTAAAAGCATCCCGAAGGTATTAATGAATAAAGTGACACTGGTCATATTCATAAAATCTGTCTCTGTCATTAAGGCCATTTCAGGCTCTGTCCTTAAGGGGTTAAAGTAGAGATGAGCGAACTGAACCGTTACGAACCAAATTCGTTACGAACTTTGCAAAAAGTTCGTGATGAAGTTCGTTAAAACTGCAACGGCGTCACAAAACTGTATTGTTTTCACAGAATGGAAAAGGATATAAGGAATTATTACTCCTATAATCCCTTTTATCCTTTTATTATGTGAATATCAAGGTGTGTGACGTCACTCCAGGAACAGGAAGTGCCTGAGCGTCCATGCTCTTTCTCATTGTGTATCTAGACTGCAGAGAGAGAGGAGCTCCGTGCTAGTTAGGGAGGGAAAGCACATAGATAGATAGGCAAACAAGTACAGTAGATATTTACAGGGAGGTAGAGAGAGGGAGAGATAGGCAGAGATAGGAAGTAAAAAACTTGTGATATCCAGAAAATAGTCAAACACCGATATATCACAAAATATCTTTATTACATGCTCGAAATAGTATAAAGCACAGGATAGTGGTTGAGGGGGGGGGGGGGGGGGGCAGAGGCTGTTTGACGACTAATCACAATAATTTATGCCAACAACAACCTTAGTATAAGAGGGAGTGCAGGCCGCCGACACAATTTATTCTTTAACGTCAAGCCAGATGTTCGTCTCCCTGCCCAGGCTCAACAGGGCCCTCTTGGCCTCTTGGTGGTGGAGTCATGGTGCGTGCCTCCGTCAGATGAGGTTCTTTATTCTCCTCATCCGATGAGGCCTCTGCTGTTTGTTGAGCTTCTTCATCTCTGCTGACAAATGAACAGTGGACAAAATCTGTTATTACAAACATGTTAGCAACATTGTAACAATTCTCAAGAACCAATATGCATCCAATGCAGGATTTTACTTAGGCTTTTTGTGTCCTTTTTTATCCAGTATGTCCAATGTGTTAGTCAGGGGCGTAACTACCACTATAGCAGCCATAGCAGCTGCTATGGGGCCCGCCGCATCAGGGGGCCCCATGGCCTGCTCCTGCAATACACTGGGCCCCCTGAGCCGTCATCATTTGCAGCACCGGGTGGCCCTGTTGGTCTCCTGGGTTTTGCAAATGTCCCTTTAACTGCAAGCACTCCTGACCAGAGCTAGCAGTTATGTAGTTATGACTTCACTTGACCGTTTAGTGGTCAGTCGGGGGGGGGGGGGGCAATCAAAAGTTTGCTATGGGGCCCAGCCATTTCTAGTTACGCCCCTGGTGTTAGCCTTACCTTTGCGCATAATCTAGACTATTGATCAACATTTTCACACTGCTCCCCAAAAATGATGCTCAGGGAAAATAATATGTCTGCAAAGAAATAGTAATTTATGCTCACATCTTGCGCTAATTAGCCCTTGGCTCCCTAAAAATCTCACTTAAAAAATGAGTGGTACATTGTTAGGTCATATGTAATCATTGGGGCACATTTGTCGCCATTTATCCTGTTCGTGCTTTGTAGCTAAATCGAACTCCAGTTAGGTCTTACATCATCGACTTATTAAACAATTTTTAGTATCCAGTTAGGGCACGCTGCATTTATAAAGAATATTGAGTGTACAGCAGGGGGAGAGTTATTGTTAGTAACTTTATTATTATCCAGTTCCAGAAATATATAGGTCCCCCTGCAGGAAGCTCGATGTATATAATCTCTGTCTACGTAACACATGTCTATATGTCTGCACACATAACAGACTGAACTAATACTGACATCATCTGATCCTAGCATGGACAGATGCAATTAAGACACACACTTACTGGCGCCGTCTGCTGGCATTCAAAATGAAACGCAGCATTGGGGCAAAACGCAAAGAGCCGAGTTCTTCTTGTGAGGCCCCATGCCTCATCAGCTGCCGTCGCTCCCTGATGAATCTGTCCCTCACACTGGACCACCTGGTCTCCACATGTTTGGCTGAAAGCAAAAACCGTACAGACATTAGTAATATATGAGCGTCAGGTGACCATAACAGTAGAGTTTCTTGTTTGACATAGTGGGTAAATAACTTACCAATGATCAACTTCTGTAATCTACTATGCTTGTCCCAACCTGGGTACACAATCCAGGCAACCTCCCTCCATGCGGCACTCCGCCTTAGCCGGCTTGTGTACCCAGGCGCAGGGCCATCCCATAGCAGTGGCCGAGCATGGACCTTAATAAAAAGATAAATAAATAATATAAACCTCTTGCAAACAATGCTCGCTTGGGAAGGTAATAGCTAGTCGAGGATTTTTCCTTGTTAGAGGCAATGTTGCTTACTAAATATGACGTCACTTATGTGGGTGGGTTATGGAGCTTCCCGTGCTGCTAACTCCCTCCCTCCTCCCTCCTCCCTCCTCCCTCTCCCTCCATGATGTCTGCTGCCGGCCCATATCATATACACAGTACACAACTACTCCCATCATGTGGTCATAGTGTAAGCCTCAAATATTTCAAACATAACGTAATAGTGAATTCGACACCACAATCCGGAGGGGGGATGGGGGAGGGGGGAGTGAGGGGGGAGTGAGGGGGCAGCTCGCTAACACAAACCATAAGTCACACCCTCGTTTCTCAGCAACATGTGATCAAACAAAGAAAATTCCTGGAAGAGATATTACACAAACATAGCGAATCAAACATAATTAGCGGCACATTGGCTACAATTGGAAGTACATTGCATTATGTTTCACACAGACACATAGCCTAAGGGTACAAACACACACACACACCATATACGCAGCCTATTTACTGCTGCAATACGCAGCAAATACGCAACAAATATGCAGCAGATTAGATCTAAATAACTGAACACAGCATCAAATCTGCACCACCAAATCTGCTGCAGATCTGCTGCGTATTTGCTGCGTATCTGCTGCGTATACGGTGTGTGTGTTTGTACCCTAACAAATATAAATGTATAGTGCGATTTAGAGCTAACCCTTATGGGCAAGCCATAGGAATTACACACATTCGTAGGGACGTGAACTACTATCAGCAATGTACGGTGACCAATGTAGTCACACAGGGCAATAGGTGGGGGCAAAAATCCATAATAAATATTTAGCTTCGTCATAAATAAAGATCATTCATGACTAACTTAGGAAGGAAAGAGCCTTTAACAACACATATATAAAATGAAACAATGTAAAGTACCGGGACAGAATGTAAGCATTATTGAGAACAGATATCTGATATATTCGAAGACCAGACCTGTACATTTAATTTTGACACTAACTCTAAAAAATACATCAAGTGACTGTCACACACATCGCTTCTCAGACTCACAATGATAAGCCAAAAAGCAGTAAGCTGTTAGAACTCCACCTATGTCAAAATTTATTAACTCATTAATGGCAAGGCGTTATCAAATACTTACTTGTAAGATTAGTCCATAAACGTCGATGAGTGATTTATCGATAACCATATCTGCCTCCATCGATTTGCCTTCACAGTTCTAAATAAGCTAATTGAGTGAATTGCTTTCACTCTTCAGATGTGAAAATACAGAAAATGGCGAAATAACCTTGGCATATACACACAGGAACAAAAAACGATACATTTGTTATTTTGTTTCTCAAAACAATCACGTGACCCCCTAGATGCAATTGTATCATGGCCAGTGAACCGGCTTCGTAGGAGTAAGTAGATTTAGTTTGTCAGAACTTTGTAAACCGAGGAACAAAAATAGAAATATAATCATCACTAGCAGTAGTGGATTACAATAGGGGCGTTTTGGGCGGCAGCCCGGGGCCCTGAGTTCCTGGGGGGCCCATGACCACCCAAAAAGACTTATACTTTCAATGCTGTACTGTCTCCTGGCTACACTTCTGCCATGATTTGCAAAAAATCACAGTTTTTTATGGCAATTTTGCACAAATCAGGACATCATGACATTATCTATCCTGTACTATGAATGCGAGGCTAGTGCTTCCATAGTTACAGGGGGTGGGGGGGCCCAGGCTCTGTGAACAGCCCGGGGCCTATGGTAAAGTTCATCCGCCCCTGATCACTAGTAGTCTGTTTTTAATTATACTGGCCTGTAATCGATCAACTGCTGCCTCCTCCTCAAGTAGCCTCTCCTCAATAATACTGGCCTGGAATCGATCAACTGCTGCCTCCTCCTGCTGCTCAACTTGTCTCTTCTCAACAATACTGGCCTGAGAGGCGAGCAATCTACTGCTGTCTCCTCCTGTTCCTCGACTTGTCTCTTCTCAACAATACTGGCCTGAGAGGCGAGCAATCAACCGCTGCCTCCTCCTGCTGCTCAACTTGTCTCTTCTCAACAATACTGGCCTGGGTGCAATCAAGTGCTGCCACATCCTCCTTGTAAACTTTTTTTCTAATATTTTTTCACTATTTTGGCACTTTTATTCACTATATTTTATTAATTTTATTCCTATTATTATTATTATTTTTTTTTTTTTTCTCATTATTTTTGGAAATTTTTCCCCCCACTTTTTTTATTGTAATAGCAACTGCAACTAAACGAAACTATATCCTATCACACTCCCACTATTGTAGCTGCAATTATTCAGCCGTTAGAGCGAGGTTCGTTTTCGGTTCGTTCGGACTGATTCGAAATTCACGAAAGTTCGCCGGATCGAACCGAACCAAACTTTTCAAAAGTTCGCTCATCCCTAATTTAAAGCAAATCTGTAATTTTAAAAGATTTTATAAACCTGTTTGGTTTTGTTGGAATAACACTGATTTTAGTGCTTTCATTGCTGTTATTGAGCCTCTTAAGGCTATGTTCACACACCGTAAAACTACGGCCGTAGTTCTCACCGCATCTTAACGCTCCGGCCGGGATCACACATTTTAACGCTCCGGCCGGGATCCTGTGCGGCGCCAGAAAAAACTGACAGGTCAGTTTTCTGCGGCCGGAATTCAGTGAATTCCGGCCGCAGAAAGACCTGTCAGTTCACACAGTGAAGCGAGCGGCTCCGGCCGCTCGCTTCACTGTGGGCTATGGTAAGCTCTGATGCGGGTGCGCACTGATGCGCCCGCATCAGAGCTCCGCGGCCGGAAAGATCACCTGCGCGGTACTTAAGTACCGGCCGCGATGATCCGGCCAGAGACCATCCGGGGTCACGGAATGGCTGGTCTCATACGTAGTGTGAACATAGCCTAAAGGTGCACAGCCATTTCTTTCTCTCTATTTCAGGGGATAGGACTAGAGCTGGGCCGTTAGCCAGTAGTGCACATACATGGACTTCCTCTTCCTTCTTTTCTAGCCAATCAGCGCACATATTTCTCTTTGCTAAGCCATGACATAATGCTGGACAAAATACATTGGACTAAAAGGATGGCACTGTGTTTGGCTAATGATTTACACAGTATAGTGCAGATGCTCTGGGTGTGCTAGATGCTGTATTAAAAACATATTCAATGCAAAAAATGTTTGACAAAGTGATAAAATACAATATACTTTATACTATATTACTTAAAATATCTATATCATAAAAATGAAAGTCTGTCTGTCTGTCCCAAATAGACTTCCAAACACCTGAACCGTTTGACCCCAAATTTGGCACACAGATACATTGGGTGCCCGGGAAGGTTATTGCGAAGATCCCATCCCTGCCAGATGTACAGGAGAGGAGGGGGAGGGGGAAGAGCGGCGCCCCAAAGAGATGAATGGGAAAATCTCCACACTGCAAACACAGGTGATATAATTAGCTGCAGCTGCCCAGCAGTTGCCAGTTGGGAGCCTTAGCAACCAATAGGATTACTACTTTCACAGGGAGCTGGAATGTGAATGGTTGCTAGGGCCAGCTGCCTCACAACAGATCCACAGAAATAACTGGTAGACCCCCTACTCCATCTATACAGTACATGTATACAGGGCCCGCTACTCCATCTATACAGTACATGTATACAGGACCCCCTACTCCATCTATACAGTACATGTATACAGGGCCCCCTACTCCATCTATACAGTACATGTATACAGGACCCCCTACTTCATCTATACAGTACATGTATACAGGGCCCCCTACTCCATCAATACAGTAAATGTATTCAGGGCCCCCTACTCCATCGATACAGTACAGGTATACAGGACCCCCTACTCCATCTATACAGTACATGTATACAGGACCCCCTACTCCATCTATACAGTACATGTATAAAGGGCCCCCTACTCCATCTATACAGTACATGTATACAGGGCCCCCTACTCCATCTATACAGTACATGTGTACAGGACCTCCTACTTCATCTATACAGGTATACAGGGCAGTATTACCAGCTGCTGCTGCCCTAAGCAGTAAACCTGAGGACGCCCCATCCTCACTCACCAATTAGCATTAGGATAGGTAGGTAATAGCTCCAGACGTCACATTTAACACCGCCACACCAGGCCTGACCAATACCGCCATACTGTGACTGGATAACACCACCACACCAGGCCTGACCAATACCGCCATACTGTGACTGGATAACACCACCACACCAGGCCTGACCAATACCGCCATACTGTGACTGGATAACACTGTCATACCAGACCTGACCAATACCGCCACTCTGTGACTGGATAACACTGCCATACCAGACCTGACCAATACCACCACACTCTGACTGGATAACACTGTCATACCAGGCCTGACCAATGCCGCCTTATTGTGACTGGATAACACTGCCATACTAGACCTGACCAATACCGCCTTACTGTAACTGGATAACACCGCCACACCAGACCTGACCAATACCGTCATACTGTGACTGGATAACACCGCTATACCAGACCTGACCAATACCGCCATACTGTGACTGATTAACACCACTATACCAGACCTGACCAATTCTGACACACTGTGACTATATAACACTGCCATACCAGACCTGACCAATACCGCCATACTGTGACTGATTAACACCACTATACCAGACCTGACCAATTCTGACACACTGTGACTGAATAACACTGCCATACCAGACCTGACCAATACCGCCATACTGTGACTGGATAACACCGCCACACCAGGCCCCCCAACTATACACTATAGGTATACAGCCCCCCACCCCCCAACTATGCACTACAGATATGCAGGACCCCTAAAAACTATACACTGTAGGTATACAGAACGGGAGGCTTCAGAAAGGGGTCATGCTGTGACCCTGCTCTGAATCGCGGCAATCCTGGCTGCTATCTGCAGACAGGGACCGTGGCTAATAGAGTGCATCGCGCGGTCCGATTGCTGCACACACTAATTAGCCATTTAAATGCAGCTATCAAAACTGAAATCTGCATTTAAATAACTCTAAATAGCCATCTCTGGTGTCTAGAGGGGAGGATGTCCCCACCCATGATGTGATCGCGGAGGGAAGATCCCTTTATCTTACCTGACCGGGCCTCAGCGTTACACTGACGCTGATCCCGACTCTGTAATCCATAGGTCTAGGCTGTGGCAGCCCATAGCAATACAGCATCCAATCGATCAGTGCTGTATAATGTATACTACACTGATCTTTATGAGAGATCAATGCAGTTGTATTAGAAGTCCCCAGGGGACTTTAATGTATGTGTACAAAAAATGCCCAAATGAAAACAGATTGCTTTTTATTTTTCAATTTCACTGCGCAAATAATTTTCTGCCATTGGAAAGTACATTTGGTGTTGCAAAAAACAAGGGCTCATGTGGGTCTGTAGGTAAAAAATGCAAGGGCTATGGCCTTTTAAACACGAAGAGGAAAAAATAAAAACGCAACAATTAAAATTAGCCTGGGCAGGAAGGGGTTAAAGAGCATGTACCATCAGGTACATTCTCTTTAAAATGACACATAAATCGGACGGCGATGTCACAGGGAAGCCGGTTTTGAAGTCCTATTGTTGAACCACAGCCCAGTTCCCGCATACGGTGCAGCTCTATTCATGGTTACCAGGCCTATAGTGAAGAACTGGAGGCGGGCCAGACCGCCCCCAGTGTGAGGAAACCCCTGCCCCTCCATGACACGGCTCCATTGATTCTAATCCTCTAAACCACATCCTCTTTAAGGAAACAGGAATGTATTGACAGATTTTAAGTGACACTGTCACCCCCTTTTTGCATTTTGACTGCTCTCCACAGGTGTAAAGGGTAAATGTTACAGCCTTCATTACTTTTTTATCAATTTTGTATCACACCTCATGGTGCTTGTTCTGGTAAAAAGTCGTTTTTATCACCTGTGGATTAGTATATGTGGGCGGGGCCTCACGGCCTATGTGCCACATCGCTCCACACCTAGCGCCACTTAGCCCCCATCCATGACGTCATGGTTGCATAGGCCCTGCCCAATCAGCATCCATTGGAAGGGCCAGCCTAAAGCTCTAGGCCCCACCCCCTAGATTGTCCCACACCAATGGCCCCTGAGGGGGCGGGCCTATGCGGCGATGATGAAGGGGGGCTAAGTGGCGCTAGGGGCGGAGCGATGTGGCACAAAGGCCGCGAGGCCCCACCCACATATACCAATCCACAGGTGATAAAAACGACTTTTTTTTTACCAGAACAAGCACCAAGGACTTGAGGTGTGATATAAAATAAGTAATGAAAGCTGTAACATTTACCCTTTACACCTGTGGGGAGCAGTCAAAATGCAAAAAGGGGGTGACAGTGTCACTTTAAGTAAGAGTTGGAGACTAGGGTTGAGCAAACCCCAATGCTCAGCATTTGACTCCTGGTATCTGGAGAGTTGGATGCAGCCCTAGTACCGCCAGGAAAACATGGATGCAGCCTGCTCACATTGGCATCATGGCTTCCATTTATAACAAAGCCATGCCTGTTATGCCACACCTATTTTCAAATGCACACGTTTTGATGGACTCCATTATTGGTCTGCCAGGGTTCTAATATTAATTAAAAATGAATTTTCTGTACAATATATCGTTCCATCTGAACACTGATCGTTATAAAAAAAAATTGTTACTTCCAAATCGTTAATCGTATGATTGGGCGAATTATCGCTCCGTGTAAACGTAGCATTAGAGCGAAATATCAGGTGCAGAAACAAATGACAATTGGTACCTCAGGTACCTCTGACCAGTGCTGGCAATGGAGTAATCTCTATTGGCGATCCTGGTGTCCTCATGGAGGTGGTTCCAGCTCAAGCATAATGCGGAGCCTCACTCTGGAATGCTGTTCAGTTAATGTATAGTGAGGGTGGCAGCTGTGGCTGGAGCAATAATGCACTTCTATGAAGCGTTTAAAGTGAAAAGGGTGCAATAAAGGGCCCTGATTGAAGCTGTTTTGTGTAGATTCAGTTTGGTGCAATACCCCTAAAACTCAGGGGGCAAGTTCAAATGGCCATATGGGTTTCAGGGTCTATAAGTTTACCCCTTCCTCAGTGGCAATATAGTGCTTATATTGTTGCATATTTTTCCAAGTCATCAAAATCACTAGAATCCTATATATTTTATTTACATGATATTTTATCTGCCTGAGATAAACATATATCTACCCTAAGTAAAAAATGAAGTTTTCTGCTTGACCATGGGCTATTTTTCTGTGCCAGGCTTCTACCTTATGTTTCTATTGAACTTTCCTGATGTGCTGCCATCTAGTGGTTTCAAGAAAAATCACAGCTTCTAGTTAAAGTGTGTCAGTGTTTTGCTTTTCTTATTTGAGTAAAATTTACTACAGTGCATTGGAACCTGCTAATGGGATATCATTTTTTTTTAGAGCTAATATAATTATGGCATATATTTCAAGGCTCAATGAAAGAAAACAAGTGATTGTTTTTAATGATTAAGGGATGCTTATAAAGGTCCTGGCATGACAATGTTACTGAACTGTCAAGGCAAAACTGTTATGAGATGGATAACAATGAAATAGTATGTAGGTATTTATCTGCAAGATGTAAATATCTCCTCCTTTCAAAAACATATATATTTTATCTGTATACATTGTTTATTGTGATTACCCTGCCCACATTAGTGTATAGAACATTTATTCTTATTAAAAAATGTTGCTTTTTGTTTCAGTAATGGATGTAATAACTTTCTACCCAGGACACTTACTGGTGTGATAAGGTCTACATCACACATTGGGCTATATGCTATTGCCATTCTTGATCATGTTTAGAAATCAATGGCTGAAAAGAAATTGCAGGGCGCCATAGGGTGAAAACGCTCACCTTAAGATGTTGTACTAAGAGCACAACATCTACTGTATATGTGCTTTCAGTGGAGATAGAGGAGCCGGAGCCTCCGGGAGTATATGTTGTTAGATTGATCTAGAGCCGCTGGGTTCTAACACAGGAATCATCGATGTGGAGGTGTCCAATCCTCGTGGCTTGCATCTCTGTTCACTTGATAAAGGGGTCCCTGTACCCCGAAACGCGTTGTTTTATCTGCGACAATAAACATACTTTTAACAAAGTACCAGTTTCTGTTACAATTTCTACTGCTTGTCTGCACCAAGGGGGGAAAAATTCCGACCTTCACCGTACCGCGGCGATTGGACACCTCCACATCGATGATCATGTTTAGAGTCACTCTCACTTAGATAATACCGCTCTCCACGTTATTGCTCTGCTCCATCCAACCTTCAGGTTCTGCTCCTTCTGCTGGGACCTCTGGTCATAGAGCGAACTGACTCCCTATAGACTCAGCATGTGCTTCCTCCTCAGTCAGCGCCCAGTCATCCTAGAACCCTTTATATTTTTGGTAATCCCATCTGGGGTGGTTTTGCCCTCTCCAGAGTATGCACAGGATAGAACATAACCAAAAAATTATTGGGGTGGGGAAGGCAACCACCCTGCAGTCTCAAAAAGGAGGACTCCAAAATCCCAGCAGAATAGATCCGAGGGCTACGCATATTCATTCTTTATGGAGCTGCTGAAGATAGCTGAATGCAACTTTCATCACTCTTATGGCGGCTCCTTAGAAAATGAATGAAGCTGCAGAGATTTTGGTGTCCCCAGTCTGGAGATCTCTTAGTTACTGTATACCCTATCCTGTGCATACTCAGGATAAGACATAACTACCCCAGATGGGAATATCCCTTTAAGTACAATCCCCCATTACCCTCTGCCTGAGCAGTAAGGTTACTAGTATCTTGTAAGTTGTTTTTTGACTATCCACTTTCCAAGCTTGATTACTGACCACGTCTGTCTGCCACCTGTACTGATCTCCTTACTTTTTACTGATACAAATTAACTCTGCCTGCCCTGACTTTCTGTCTGTTCTGTTTGTGGATAATATCAACCTACCCTGACTCATGCCATAACTGTACGTCATGGGTTGGGATGGTGTTAAAATGGATATTTTAGCTTCAATTCACATTTCAAACTGCTGACACTTTAACATACTGCAGCTGTTAGGTCAAGGAGACACATGTTAGCTATGCAGACTTTACTGCCCAGTTTTCTTTAAACCTCACTCTCCTTACTATCTGCTACTATTGTCACCCAATGCCCCATGTGTGGTCCCTGGTCTGAATATTTAGCGATTATTTGAATTATCTAAAAAAAATACATTCTGTTATTGTCAGAAAAGAAAAATGGTATCCTCAACTATTGGTATCTCTGCTGTGTCCAGGGCTGCTGCTCTGCTCCTCTCCCCCACCTTTGTTTACTTTCCTGCAGAGATGATATACCTCTATACCCTATAATGAATCACTGGCCTCAGCACTAGATGGCACATGACCCCTGAAGCCAGTAACTAGGCAGGTAATATCTACAGGGAAATAAACAAAGGTGGTATGGAGGACTGGAGCGGGACATATCGGGGATAAAACAGGTAAGGATATTGTACTAAAGAAACTAATTGTACCACTGTTCCCCCTCACATTACTTCATTCTATACCCTCTTAAGTAATATAATGATGCTACTGTCCCTACTGAGCCATATCCTATAGATCGATGCCACTGTCTCTTAATATACTGTGTAACCATGCCCAAAAGATATTTTGTATACAACTACCCCTCAAATGTACTGTGCCACTGCCCCCTCTGATGTACTGAGTCTCTGCCCTATCTAATAGACTGTACAACTGTCCCCTCTCATGTACTCTGCCACTGTCGCCTTTAAAGGACTGTGCCATTGTCCTCCATAATGTACTGTGCCGCTGCCCATTATAATAGACTATACAAATGTCCCCTCTAATGTACTGTACCACTGCCCTCTCTGATGTACTGCGTCTCTGCCCCATCTAATAGACTGTGACACTGTCCCCTCTCATGTACTGTGACACTGTCCCCTCTAATGTACTGGTCAACTGCCCCTCTAATGTACTGTACCACTGTCCCCTTTAAAGGGAACCAATCACACACAAATTGGCCATAAAGATAAGGAAACGTGCTGGTACATCAGCCAGCACGCTTCCTAACCATCCCCCTGTCCCCTCCGTCCCATGAACATTCAGCCCGCAAAGTTAGTTTAATAGTGTCCCGCGCTGTATGCAAATTACCATGTAAGTAGTCAAGGTGGGCGGGCGGCTGGTCAAGTAGTCCCGGTGGGCGGGGGCTTCGTCATGTAGTCACAGGCTCCTGGGCCGCCTCCGGTGCTGTAATCACGCCCCTCCGGGCGTGTTGTAAAGCGGCTCCTAGTGACGTCACTCGGGGGGGCCGGCATTGCACGTCGGCCGCGCCGACGTCTTTACTAAGCTGCGCGTGCGCAGTACAGTGGGTGAAGCCGCTGCTGTACTACGCCGCGCAAGTGCAGTACAGCAGCGTCTTCTCAGGCTGCACTGCGCATGCGCAGCTTAGTAAAGACGTCGGCGTGGCCGACGTGCAATGCCGGCCCCCCCGAGTGACGTCACCAGGAGCCGCTTTACAACACGCCCGGAGGGGCGTGATTACAGCACCGGAGGCGGCCCAGGAGCCTGTGACTACATGACGAAGCCCCCGCCCACCGGGACTACTTGACCAGCCGCCCGCCCACCTTGACTACTTACATGGTAATTTGCATACAGCGCGGGACACTATTAAACTAACTTTGCGGGCTGAATGTTCATGGGACGGAGGGGACAGGGGGATGGTTAGGAAGCGTGCTGGCTGATGCACCAGCACGTTTCCTTATCTTTATGGCCAATTTGTGTGTGATTGGTTCCCTTTAATGTACTGTGCCACTGTCCATTCTAATAGACTGTACAAAGGTCCCATCTAATGTACTGTACCACTGCCCCCTCTGATGTACCCATTATACAGGATGCCAGGGAAGCTGTGTGACCCCATTATACAGGATGCCAGGGAGGCTGGTGACCCCATTATACAGGATGCCAGGGAGGCTGGTGACCCCATTATACAGGATGCCAGGGAAGCTGTGTGACCCCATTATACAGGATGCCAGGGAGGCTGGTGACCCCATTATACAGGATGCCAGGGAAGCTGTGTGACCCCATTATACAGGATGCCAGGGAGGCTGGTGACCCCATTATACAGGATGCCAGGGCAGCTGACTGACCCCCATTACACAGGATGCTAGGAAAGCTGGTGACCCCCATTACACAGGATGCTGGGAAGCTGCCTGACCCCCATTACACAGGATGCCAGGGAAGCTGGTGACCCCCATTACACAGGATGCTGGGAAGCTGGTGACCCCCATTACGCAGGATGCTGGGAAGCTGGTGACCCCCATTACACAGGATGCTGGGAAGCTGGTGACCCCCATTACACAGGATGCTGGGAAGCTGGTGACCCCCATTACACAGGATGCTGGGAAGCTGGTGACCCCCATTACACAGGATGCTAGGAAAGCTGGTGACCCCCATTACACAGGATGCTGGGAAGCTGCCTGACCCCCATTACACAGGATGCCAGGGAAGCTGGTGACCCCCATTACACAGGATGCTGGGAAGCTGGTGACCCCCATTACGCAGGATGCTGGGAAGCTGATGACCCCCATTACACAGGATACTGGGAAGCTGACTGACCCACATTACACAGGATGCTGGGAAGCTGGTGACCCCCATTACACAGGATACTGGGAAGCTAGCAGTGATAGTTACCATCATTCAGGCTGTCTTCTCCTCAGATCCTGTTCCAGTGAGCTAATATCCCACCCGCGGTGGGCGCCGGGGGCGGGGCTTGCCACGATGGGGGCGGAGCTTATCGGAACCAGCCGGGGACTGTGTGGGTGAGGAGGAGGGGGCATGAGGGGCTTCTTACCTGACCCTGGTAGCTGTAACTGCACAGGCAGCTATTCAGCAGCAGGGATAACTCTGCGGCCCAGGTCACTTGCTTGCCGTCCGTTCGTCCTCCTTCTCCTCAATAATGGCGCCTGCCTCGGACTGTGACTCCGCCCCCCTCCCCCAGCGTAATTGTACGGCAGAACAGAGAGGACCTGCGTACGTGCACTTAAGTGGGGAAGAAGACAGTTCAGCAGTGACTTCGCAGGCGGCCGGCCCATTAACCAGGAAGCAACGCGGGAGGCGGCGACATAGAGATGCGGGGGCGGGCCCCATACGGGTAGGTGTGGGCCCGTCCATAGTTTAGATGCAGAGTGCAGACAGCCACCCGGGGAGAAACTGTCTGCAGTGCACGCTGAGAAGAGAGGAGACACAAACGACTAGCTGGCCGAGCTGGGCCCCTTGATGCGACGGGCCCCATAGCAACCGCTACAGTTGCTACGGCGGTAGTTCAGCCACTGGGCCCATTCCCAATAGTGACCCCCTATCGCTACGCCACTGATGAAAGGTACCATGGGACTCCTTATCAGTAGTTTGAAATGTGAATTGAAGCTAACAGATTCACATTGCCTGTTAACTAATAAATTAAAGGACATTTGTTTTATATTTAGTCCTGATGTGCAGGGGGAAGGTAATGGTTTTTGAAAAAAAAATACGTATTGTCGAACATGTGATTAGTGGTGAGGGGAGAGTCAGATAGGTACAGGAGTATATGTGGACAGTGTGTATGGAGGTAATCCCATTGTATGTAATTCTAGTTCCTATGTGACACCTGTCTGTTGCCGTTGTGTATCAGATTGTCTTTTTGACATTGTGGTTTTCCCCCCTTGAGTGTCTATGTTATCTGAGGAACATTTAATATTTTGGCGAAGATTAATTAGATTTGACCAAATCCATAAGATTTTCCTCTGTGCTATGTATAAATGATGTCTTACATGTGTTATGTTTCACTTTAAATAAATTAAGGCGTAGTCTGTTTCAGTCATTGGTTTTCATATAGTTCATAGTAATAAATGACTGGTAAATGAAAACTTCATGCAACAAACTGTGTCTTATTATTTACAGCATACACAGTACATACACCGTGTGGTGCAATACTGTACCAATATAGTCATCCAACAATCAGTGCATATACATCAATGGTAATCACATTCCCTTCTTGGGACGCGTATGGTCCCTCAGTGCCAGATGCCAGACCAGCTGCAATGTCCTTATTGTAAGGGTATATACTGTGCAGGGTAAAAGCAGAGGGGTTACCGCAATTCAGATGTTTCCCGGTTGTGTTACCACTTGTGGACTGTCAGTCCTCCTTCGCTCAATGGGATTTTGCCTAGAAGCATTCATCAGGAGCAATTAAAGGAGCAGTATGTAGCGATTTCAACATGGCTTTGATGGCGGCCTCTCTCTGTGCCTGCGATGTGCCATCTGACCAACCCCAGGACCCCAGTTGGCCTTTTCCCCCAAGTTGTGATGACGTCACGACTCGTGAGAAAATTCCCCTTCTTAGCTGATGGACAGCTCGCTCAGCCAATCAGTGACTAGAACGGCGTATACCTATCCAAAGTCAAGCTATACTTCTTCTCTTGTTACCTGCTTACCTAGGTCACTACCTCAAGCACCACTAATACTTGTACTTGCACGTATCAAGCTGTTTACCACTCTAACTGGTATTGCACTGAAGTTCTTAAGTAAAAGTCACCTTCTGTTTAAAGCGACTGTGTACTCAAAATCTGACCCCCCCTAAACCGCCTGTACCTTCAGATAGCTGCTTTTAATCCAAGATCTGTCCTGCTGTCCATTCGGCAGGTGATGCAGTTATTGTGCTAAAAAATGACTTTTAAACTGGCAGCCCCGTTCCCTACGGGAGTACAGTATCTGTGCCCTAACTTTGCACTACCCCTCCGTCCCTCCTCCCCACCCTCTTCATCAATAGGAATTCCACTGGAACATTTTCTCCATGCTGAACATTTGCACAGGTGTCTTAACGATCCAGCCCATGTGCTGAGCAAAACAGGGGGAATAGGAGGCAATCTGCCTGGAGCATTCCTAATGATGAGGAGAGCAAAGAGGAGGGACAGAGAGGTTGTGCCAGCCTAATGCATACACAATGCAGGCCACTCCCGTAGAGCACGGGGCTGCCAGTTTAAAAGTTGTTTTTTAGTACAAAAAACTGCATCACCTGTCGAACGGACCCCAGGACAGATCTTGGATTAAAAGCAGCTATCCGAGGGTACAAGCGGTTTGGGGGGGTCAGATTGTGGGTACAGAGTTGCTTTAAGTACTCGACTCTGAGCTCATTTCTCCGTTGCACCTAGACCCATACCTTGTGCTACCATTACAAATGCCAGTGCCCATGTGTCCAGGGGTGGGTAACACCACTTCTGGCCGCTGTGACAGAGTGCCCCAAAGAAAACACCAGAGCCCACCTGCTGTATACCACCTAAGCACCCTGGGCCACTACACTTCCATTGTGCTTAGGATGGTCCCAACTGATGGCTATCTCTGTATGCATACTTATATTGGGAAGGCTTTTAGTCGTAGTTATTTAGAGAAATAAATGGCGGGTTACTTAATTTTTTCCCATACAACTATAGATTAGTTAGCCAGTTTCTCCTGTTCTATAACATGCATTCTCCAGATAGAGCAGCGCGTTCAATGTCACAAGTTCCTTTTCAGGCTATGTTCACACAAAGTAAAACTACGGTCAATTTACTACTGTAAATAGTAATCATGCTCTTTATTTACAGCCATAATTATCAAAATATTGCTGTTGTTTCACTTCATTGTGTGTGGACATAGCATAAATGTGTAAGGGTCCTATTCCACGGGCCGAGGAGGTCCCGATCAACGATGTAAACGAGCGGCGATCTGCTAGATCGGCGCTTGTTTACTGGGACTATTCAACGGCCCAATGATCGTTGAGCGAGGGCTGCAAGGACATTGTTACCGATGTCCTTACAGCCCTTGCAGCATCATACATCACCTGTCCAGGCTTCTTCTCCGCACTGTCTTCATCCCCAGGTCCCACGCGCTCTATCTTCAGAAAGGCCGGTCAGCTGACAGGCTACACTCAACCAATCACAGGCCGCGGCGGTCCCGGCCTGTGATTGGCTGAGCACTTCGTCAGCTGACCGGCCATTCTGAAGATAGAGCGCGGGACCCGGGGAGGAATACAGCGCGGAGAAGAAGCCTGGACAGGTAATGTATGCTGCTGCTGCTTGTCAAATTGTCGGTCGCCCGCCGCGCACCGCTATTCAACCGTAGCGATGCGCGGTGGGGGAACGATGATTTTAGGTCTGGCCCTAAATGAACGATCAGCCGATGACACGATCATCGGCTGATCATTCTCTCTATTTCACCGAGCGATAATCGGCCCAAATGGGGCCGATCCGGCAGATTATCGTTACTGTGGAATAGGGCCCTAAGGCATATATAATCTTTAGTCAAAGCCGATCTTTGTGTTTCTTGTAGTTCTATCTTCACAATGCAGGGGTGTAGCTGAAGGCTCGGGGGCCCTGGTGCCAACATTTCAGCTTGGACCCCCCTTTATTAATCAGATACAGTCAGAGGCAGAATAAACATACCCAGGCACTCACATGATGTCTTCGGGTCACATCAAATCGATGCAGAGTTTGCTGCCCAGATGTCTTTAGATCCTGTCTCGTACCATTGTCACAATGCTGCACAACTGATGCCTGATTCAGACAATCCACTTAAGGGTATTGTCTAAATTATCTATTAAAAAGAAAAAGGGGAGAAAAAAAAAAAAAAAAAAAAAAAAAATATATATATATATATATATATATATATATATACACACACAGTGGTACCTTAGTTTAAGAGTAACTTGGATTAAGAGCATTTTGCAAGAAGGGCTCACAGTTTTTCAAAATTGTAATTTGATATTTAAGAACATCGTTTTGGTTTACGAGCTCCCTGTACTGGGTGGGAGGGAGAGTGGGGGAGGGACATGGTCTGCATAGCGTGGTGTACAGCACTGTACTCTGACCCAGCAAGTCTCCCCCATCTTCCAAATCATAGCAGATCCACTTAAGGCTGGGGCTTGCATCAGGAGACAGGATTGTGGAGGTAATCTCTTCATAGCTGTAACCCCTCTCTCCCAGGACAGAGAGTGCTGCATGTATGTGCCCACATCTGCCCTGCTCATTCCTTCATACTGCAGTCTGTGTCAGCCCTTGTGTTGCCCATTGTCTCCATTCCTGCTATAATGTGCCTGCACTTACACTCAGCCATTCACACTGCTGTATAGAAAGGTTTCTGTCACTGTCCTCCTGCACAACTCTGTGATTCTCACTTCCTGATTGGTCCATGCTGAACACCCCCCCTTCCCCACTGCTGTCATGTGACCACACAGACCTCCGACAGCAGCCCTGCTTCTCTATTCTAGCCTGTTGTACTACGCTACTGCATAATGGGGATCTGCAGTTACATCCTGTATATACAAACTGCTGTTGTTTTTTTTAGGTTTATGCGCTTACTACACATTATACTCCACATACTGATTGCTATACTGTACTGTAATGTAATATGACATTTTCAGCTGTTTCTCATTGTTTCATCTGTTGTACATACAGTATTATTCAAAATAACAAATCATTATTTTTTAAGGTGTGGAACTAATTGTCTGCATATCAGTGATTTCTTATGGGAAAATTTGCTTTGGATTACAAGCACAGTCCTGTAAGGAATTATGCTCGTAATCCAAGGCACCACTATATATATATATATATATATATATATATATATATATATATATATTATTTTATTGGAAGAAAATAAAATATGGCATCCTCCATCATGTGTCCAGTATTACTGCTTCTCCCCGCCACTTCTGTCTATTCCCTTGCAGAGATGATGATGATCAGGGCCGGCCTTAGGGGTGTGCGACCTGTGCGCTTGCACAGGGCGCATCACTCCTAGCCCGCTGGGGGGCGCTCTGGCAGACAGTTGCACACCTAACTGTCTGGCAGACAGACGTTCTGTCTGTCTGCCAAAGCGCCCCCCTAGCTGGTCGCCTGCCCTCCCTGCATAGTGCTTGGTTTGGGGCGCTCCTGAAGCCAGACTAGGGACTGGCAAATTAATGTTCCGGGTACGTCCCGGTAAGCTCCGCCCCTCGCCGACAAGCCCCGCCCCCGGCGCCCACCGCGGGTGGGATACTCACTCACTCATTGCCACAATGCAGCCTGCTCAACTGTGTGCCGGACTGTGTGTGTAAGCTGACCATTGTAGCACAGGCCGTGCTTCCCCATCAGTGTGATGACCTGTAACCTCTGGCAAGCCCTGTGCCTCCTCCATGCTCCTCAGCAATTCCTGCAGCGTCTAGCATCCTGTGCCCCTGCTGTAAGCCTGATGCTTCTTCTTCTATCTATCATCTTCTATCTATCTCCTATCTATCTATCTATCTATCTATCTATCTATCTATCTATCTATCTATCTATCATTTATCTATCTCCTATCTCTCTATCTCCTATCTATCTATCTATCTATCTATCTATCTATCTATCTATCTATCTTCTATCTATCTATCTCCTATCTATCTCCTATCTATCTATCTATCTATCTATCTATCTATCTATCTATCTATCTATCTGTCTATCTCCTATCTGTCTATCTATCTGTCTATCTATCTATCTATCTATCTCCTATCTGTCTATCTCCTATCTATCTGTGTATATTCTATCTTCTTTCTCTCTCTCTCTCTCTCTCTCTCTCTCTCTCTCTCTCTCTCTCTCTCTCTCTCTCTCTCTCTCTCTCTCTCTCTGTAGAGTCTGTATACACTGTGGCAATATACTTCATGTACACTGTTCTGACCCTGCTGCTGTGTATACATGCACTGTCACAGTATATATACAGACACTGGCATCTCTTCTCTCCTTGCCTAACAGTATAACAGCTAAACAGTGCATAACTACTATCCCCAGCATACCCCAACAGCTAAAACAGTGCATAACTACTATCCCCAGCATACCCCAACAGCTAAAACAGAGCATAACTACTATCCCCAGCATACCCCAACAGCTAAACAGTGCATAACTACTGCCCCACCATACCCCAACAGCTAAAACAGTGCATAACTACTATCCCCAGCATACCCCAACAGCTAAACAGTGCATAACTACTATCCCCAGCATACCCCAACAGCTAAACAGTGCATAACTACTATCCCCAGCATACCCCAACAGCTAAACAGTGCATAACTACTGCCCCAGCATACCCCAACAGCTAAACAGTGCATAACTACTGCCCCAGCATACCCAACAGCTAAACAGTACATAACTACTACCCCCAGCATACCCAACAGCTAAACAGTGCATAACTACTGCCCCCAGCATACCCCAACAGCTAAACAGTACATAACTACTGCCCCCAGCATACCCCAACAGCTAAACAGTGCATAACTACTGCCCCCAGCATACCCCAACAGCTAAACAGTACATAACTACTGCCCCCAGCATACCCCAACAGCTAAACAGTGCATAACTACTGCCCCCAGCATACCCCAACAGCTAAAACAGTGCATAACTACTGCCCCCAGCATACCCCAACAGCTAAACAGTGCATAACTACTGCCCCCAGCATACCCCAACAGCTAAACAGTACATAACTACTGCCCCCAGCATACCCCAACAGCTAAACAGTACATAACTACTGCCCCCAGCATACCCCAACAGCTAAACAGTGCATAACTACTGCCCCCAGCATACCCCAACAGCTAAAACAGTGCATAACTACTGCCCCCAGCATACCCCAACAGCTAAACAGTGCATAACTACTGCCCCCAGCATACCCCAACAGCTAAACAGTACATAACTACTGCCCCCAGCATACCCCAACAGCTAAACAGTGCATAACTACTGCCCCCAGCATACCCCAACAGCTAAACAGTACATAACTACTGCCCCCAGCATACCCCAACAGCTAAACAGTGCATAACTACTGCCCCCAGCATACCCCAACAGCTAAACAGTACATAACTACTGCCCCCAGCATACCCCAACAGCTAAACAGTACATAACTACTGCCCCCAGCATACCCCAACAGCTAAACACTGCATAACTACTGCCCCCAGCATACCCAACAGCTAAACAGTACATAACTACTACCCCCAGCATACCCAACAGCTAAACAGTGCATAACTACTGCCCCAGCATACCCTAACAGCTAAACAGTACATAACTACTATCCCCAGCATACCCTCATAGCTTAAACCGTGCATAACTACTACCCCATGCATACCCAAACAGCTGAAACAGTGCATAACTACTACTCCCAACATACCCCAACAGCCAAAACAGTGCATAACTATTACCCCCAGCATACCCTGATATCCTGAAGTCCAAATTTACAGATTTTTAGTGAAATCACATCCCAGAAAAAAAATTCAAAAAGTGATAAAAGGTCACATATATAACAGTCAGCGGGGGGCAGTGGGGGTTGTCTGGGGGGGGGGGGAGGCTGTAATATTTAGTTTATGTCACTATTAGGGGGTATCAGCAGAGGCGGGCGGGGGGGGGGGGGGGCGCCAAAAGAAAGTTTCGCACAGGGCGCCATCTACCCTAAGGCCGGCCCTGATGATGATGATTATTATTTATTTATTTATAAAGCACCCTTAATTCCAGAGTGCTATACAAGCGATTTGGGGTAACATCCAGGAACATTACAAGATCAAAAACCCATTACATGAAGGCAAATGGCAGACTGGTACATGGGGAAAAGGACGCTGCTCGTGAGGGCTTACAGTCTATAAGGCTGCGTTCACACTATGTATATTTCAGTCAGTATATTTCAGTCAGTATTGCAACCAAAACAAGAAGTGGATTAAAAACACAGAAAGGATCTGTTCACACAATGTTGAAATTGATTGGATGTCCGCCATTTAATGGCAAATATTTGCTGTTATTTTAAAACAACGGCTGTTATATTGAAATAATGGCCGTTATTTACTGTTATATGGTGGCCATCCACTCAATTTCAACATTGTGTGAACAGATCCTGACTGAAATATACGTAGTGTGAACGCAGCCTATGGCTAGGTTCACACTACGTATATGTCCGGCCGCATATTTTTCGCGGCCGGACATATACGTATGAAACTCCGGCCGGGACTTTACGCAAGTTGCGGCCGGATAGGTACGGACCGCGAACTTACGCCCGTAGCGTACTTACGCTTCCCGAGCGCTCTTCGTAGCGATCTAACAGCGGTCTTTTACTTGGAAATCTTCGCCTAGCCCCGGACACCCCACAGAACCTTTTGGATTGGAACAAAAAGCTGGCAAAATGAAGAAATCACCACTACGTACGGGACCGCCTGTTACGCTACGGGCGTAAGTTACAGCATTTCCGTCCGGAAATAATGGTTTGGTTCATTTTTTACGGCGCCGCATATGATCCGGGCGTAAGTTCGTACGTAGTGTGAACTGTGCGCCCGTAGATCGTATACTTTCCATTGTACGCAAACTACATAAGTTTCCGGCCGCTTATTCACGGAACGCGCTACGGCCGGAAACTTACGTAGTGTGAACGTAGCCTGAAAGGTAATGTTAGAGAGACAGGAGGTAAAGTGCAGCAAGTGTGATGCAGAATTGTTATAGGTTGTAGCCTAGTATGAAGAGATGGGTTTTCAGATTACTTTTGAAGGACTTGATGGTGGATGACAGCCGGATGTGTCGGGGTAGTGAGTTCCAAAGTATGGGGGAGGCTCGGGCAAAGTCTTGGAGGCGGTTGTGCAAGGTACGAACAAGGGGGAAGCGCAGAAGGAGGTCACTGGAGGATCGAAGGTTGCGTAGGGACGGTAGCGTAGGGACGGAAGCGGCATATCAGGTCAGAGATTTATGGAGGGGACAGGTTGTGGTTGGCCTTGTATGTCATGGTCAATAATTTAAAGTGAATACTGTGGACAATGGGGTGCGAATTAAGGGATTGGCAGATGGGAGAGGCAGAGGCGAAGCAAGGGGAAAGGTGGATTAGTTGGGCAGCAGAGTCAAGCATGGACTGGAGGGAAGCAAGGGAGTGAGATGGAAGGCCAGAGAGAAGGATATTACAGTAGTCCAAGTGGGAGATAGGGTCAAGGGATGGCTTTTTAACCCCTTAAGGTCAAAGCCAATTTTCATTTTTTACGCTTTTGCTTTTTCCATTTTATGTTTAAAAGTCGATAGCGCTTGCATTTTTTCACCTGGAGATGTATATGAGCGCTTATTTTTTTGCGAAACCAATTGTTCTTTGTAATGACAGGCATTATTTTTCCATAAAATATGCTGCGAAACCGGAAAAAAATAATTTGCGCTGTCAAATTGAAAAAAAAAAAACAATTTGTTTTGATTTCGGGGAGTTTTGCATTTACGCCATTCGCCCTATGGTAAAACTGACTTGTTATGCATGTTCCTCAAGTCGTTACGATTACAACGATATATAACATCTATAACTTTTCTTCTATCTGATGGCCTGTAAAAAATTCAAACCATTGTTAACAAATACATGTTCCTTAAAATCGCTCCATTCCCAGGCTCATAGCGCTTTTATCCTTTGGTCTATGGGGTTGTGTCAGGTGTCATTTTTTGCGCCATGATGCGTTCTTTCTATCGGTACCTTGATTGCACGAATACGACTTTTTGATCACTTTTTATTACATTTTTTCTGGATTTGATGTGACCAAAAATGCGCAATTTTGCACTTTGGAATTTTTTTTGCGCTGACGCCGTTTACCGTGCGAGATCAAGAATGTGATTATTTAACAGTTCGGGCGATTACGTGCGTGACAATACCAAATATGTTTATTTATTTGTTTATTTATTAATTTATATTTATAAAATGGGAAAAGGGGGGTGATTTGGACTTTTATTAGGGGAGGGGATTTTTTATTAATAAAAACACATTTTTACTTTTTTTTTTTACATAAACTAGAAGTCCCTCTGGGGGACTTGTATATAGACAGCACTGATCTCTCATAGAGATCAATGCTGTGTATATACACAGCAAAGATCATTGTAATCGGTGATTGCCGGGATCAGCGTGATTGTGATGCTGAGGCCCGGGCCGGCCAGAAGAACGGATCTCTGTCCCACTAGACACCAGGGATGCTGTGTACAAAGCACTTCAATGCAGCTGTCAGGTTTGACAGCTGCATTGAAGTGCTTAATTAGCCGGCACGGCAACGGGACCCGCGGCGGCTAATAGAGGAACTGCCCGGCTGCAGACTGCAGCTGGGATCGGTGCCGTTCAGAACAGGGTCCCGGCGGGACGCCGCTCTGAACACCCCCCGTGGCACCATGACGTACCATGTACGTCATGGGACGCTAAGGGGTTAAGGATGGGTGTGATGGTTGCATGGACATGGGAAGATGCCAGAAGATTGAAGAGATAGGTTAGTGCTGGGACAAGTGCTGAGGAGAGGTTAAGGATAAGGTGGGATGGGATTGGGTCAAGTACGCAGGTGGTGAGGTATGATGTGGAGAGTAGTTTGAAGAGACGTTCTTTAGTGATGGTGGAGAGGTGAGTTAGTGGGGAAGAGCACTGGACAGACATGAGGGGGGTTGATGGGACTTTAAGGTAAAGCTTACTCTGATGATGTGCCTGTATACCCCCTGTAGTACTTGGCCTCAGGAGTAGATGGCACAAGACCCCTGAAGCCAGTGACTATGCAGGTAATCTCTGCAGGTAAGTAAACAGAGGTAGCAGGGACGACCAGGGTAGGAGGACTGTACATATCAGGGATAAAACAGGTAAGGATAGCATACTGAAGAAACAAATTTCACTGTGCCCCCTCACATCACTTCTTTGTGCCACTGTACCCCTTCACCTCATTTAATGATGCCACTACCCCCTTACTAAACTGTGCCTAATGTACTGCAACCATGCCCAAATGATCTACACCACTGTCCCCCAATGATTTACCATTAAGCCAAAATGAAGTGTGCCACTGCCCCTTATGTATTGTACCACTGTCCCCTCTAGTGTAATGTGCCCCTGTCTGTGCTCTCATGTACACTGTGCTCCTGTCTGCCCCTTCCTGTACACTGTGTCCCTGTCTGTCCATTTATGCACACTGTGCCCCTGTCTCCCCCTTCATGTACACTGTCCCTCTGTCTGTCCGTGCATGTACACTTTGCCCCTGTCTTTCCCTTCATGTACACTGTGCCCCTGTCTGCCCCTTCATGTACACCGTACCCCTGTTTCCCCTTCATGTACACTGTGCCCCTGTCTGCCCCTTCATTTACACCCTGCCCTTGTCTGCTCCTTCATGTACACTGTGCCGTTTGCCCTTCATATACACCGTGTCCCTGTTTGCCCTTCATGTACACTGTGCCCCTGTCTGCCCCTTCATTTAGTGTGCCCTGTCTAGCCCTTCATGTACACTATGCCCTTGTCTGCCCCCTGCTGTGGCCAGGGGTAAGTCACCTGTCTAGATACCAGCAACAGTTCTTTTCTTTGGTTCAATTCCCAATCAGGGGCAAAATAGTTTAGTTTTTAATAAGAGACTTGTATATATATATATATATATATATATATATATATATATATTTATTTTTTTTTCCTCATTAATGTATTAAAAACAAACAATTTTTAAAACTAATTTGGACCTGTTTGGGAAATTCTTTGCACTTTTAAAAATGATACAATAATGAAAAAATAAAAAATAAATAACCAGATTTCATTTTCACCTGTGGAATCAAACCAAAGGAAAAATAAAACAAAACTGTTGCTGGTCTTTAGACAGGTGATTTACCTCTAGACCACAGCTCTAACACAGGCTAGGAGATTCAACTACATCTGATTGCAGATCAGTCCTATGTTGACAGATACTGACTGACAGCTGAGCGAGCAGGAGGCCGGGCAGCATTGATTATTCATGAAGAAAAGGGAGAAAAAAAGCAGTTTGGAGGAGTGCTAGAGTGCAGCACAAATACTAAGCCACAACTCCTCTTTGACTCATCATTACATTAGGAGATGCAAGTGCATAATCCACTCCACAGACAAATTTTAAAAAAAGGTAACATGCCGACAAGGGGACTTATAGCAGACTGTCAGCACCTTGGGTAGGGCCTAGTTGCTGACAGATTTCCATTTATGCCCCCCCCCCCAATAAATAAATAAATAAAACTTAATTATAGGCTTTACAACAAAACAAGAAAAACATGGGGGGGGGGGCCTGTAAATACTTTTGCAAGGCACTGTACCTATTCTGTATTTTGCTGTTAAGCAGCATTCCAAAGGAAACATACTAAAACATAAGGCCATATTGACATCTATCTTTTCTAAATGTCAGGTACATAGAGTTGTTCATTTTGTGTGAGCAGTTCACGACATAGCACAGATCTATCTCTGACACTTTCAGGCTGTAGTGAAGATTTCTTTCTGTTGAGTGCCTTATAATTAGTAAGGTGGAATGAGTGAAGGTACAAGTAGAAGCATGAATACATGAGTGAAGACAATGTATCTGCATTACTGCGCTCACAAAGTGTTAGTTAATTACAGATTGTCGGAGTGGTAAGTACATAGAACATATTTTTAGCCTTCCATGACATACTTGTAGCATTGTCACAGTGTTAATGTCATGGTGAGTAAATAACAGTACGTTAATCTAGGCTTCGGGGGCAGGTGTGTTTTAAGGACTTTTCATACAAACCTTAACTGAAAAGGCATTTAACCATTTAAACATTTCACACACTAGACTCAAGCAAAGCAAAGACTGCAAAGCAATGCAGAAGACAGATATTGCTTATTTTCATAACATTTGACGACAATATAGGAGACTATAGCTGTACCAAAGAAGTATGTAGGGTTTTGTTAGGAGGGAGAAATCAGTAGTATGGTCATGAAAATGCTACAGAAAATAAAAGTACACACATGGCATATACATGTTTATTTATATAGCTTCAGCATATGAGTGGGTGAAGCTCTTTTGGTGCTCATGGCTAACATGGCAAAATGCACGCCTCCAATGCTGAGACAGTATAGTGCCAGCCATAGTTGGTGTTAGTGTCAGCCACCATAAAAGTGCTATAGCACAGTCCTTTCACAAGAAAAAAACAAATAGCTCCTATAATGGTACGTAACTACTACAACACAGTTAGTGCCAGCCATATTATTTACAATGAGTACAAGCCAAACAGATTCTAAATGGGTTCCAGCTGGTGCATCCCCTGGTGGGCTCTTGGGTTAAAGAAGACATTCTCTGTCTTGTTTTACAGAGATACAGTTCTTCTCTGTGTCTCTATGGCTAGCTGGCTGTGCAAGTCAAGTGGCAAGATGCCTTTTAAGGCTGCATTCACACTACGTATATTTCAGTCAGTATATGTATATTTCAGTCAGTATTGCAACCAAAACCAGGAGTGGATTCAAAACACAATGTTGAAATTGAGTGAATGGCCGCCATTTAATGGCAAATATTTGCTGTTAGTTTAGAACAACGGCTGTTATATTGAAATAATGGCAGTTATTTACTGTTATATGGTGGCCAGCCACTCAATTTCAACATTGTGTGAACAGAGCCTTTCTGTGTTTTTAATCCACTCCTGGTTTTGGTTGCAATACTGACTGAAATATACGTAGTGTGAACGCAGCCCCCAAGTACAAGTGGTCCAGCCAAAAAAAAATAAAAAATAAAGGAAAAATGCCCACATATGGCTATGTTGACAGCAAAAGAAGAAGGCAAGAACTAAAATTGTCTACAACATTAATGAGGTACTCTGAGAAAACTTTTGATAGATTTCCGCAGTTAAATAAAAATAATCTAAGAAGCTATTTTTTTTTTTACTCCACTGCACTCCCCCAGTATCCCCCTGCAGTGTCTCCGGGTCCCCTGCTGAACAATCCCACAGCCACTTCCGAGATGGACTTGTCTTGACAGTTACAGCCCATTTTGCCAGTCACTGGCTGCGGTGCTATCATATCAGGCAGTCATTGGCTAAGCGCACACAAAAAAAGAAAATAACCAGAGATAGATGAATAAGTGTGCATCGCATAAAATGTTAACT